>NW_028261259.1:4733998-4910472 GCF_057802395.1 Ceratotherium simum simum
GATCAAGATCAAAACCGCTACCTAAAGCCGCTAGCTGACTCCTGAATCTAAATTTCACAATCCAAATACTGAGGTTCTTCCTAGTCACACTCTCCATCCCCACCAGAAGCCGACGCAAGAGTCTTACAAATCATTCCCGCATCCCCAGGGCTAACCAGGATAAGCCCGCATTTCTTCCAGCCAGAGCAACGCACAACCAGTGGCTAAACCACGCAAAAAAGTGAGGGAGCAGGAGAGTCTCCTCCTCCTCTTTCAGCAAAATTCATGGCCGGGCCAAACACAATCACAGGCAGCGTATTACAGCGTTAATAACAATGTGGGAAATAAATCCTGCCCCCGTGCGCGCAGCTGCCAAAGAGAAAGGCGCCAGTTGAAGTCCAAGATCACATGGAGATAGAAATGCAAATGCTCGTTCGATCGCCTCAGGTCATCTATAGCTCTGAGAGATAGAGTTTGAAAAGGGCTCGCTATTGTAACTGTCCCATGTTATCTTTAAGTCCAAACAACCCTTCCTGAAACTTGTTCTTAAAATTCTTAGGCAGTGGAAACCACTGTCCTGAGTCTTAGCAGCACATCAGCGGAACCAACAATGGTGCCACTATGTGAGTGCACCATCACTATAATCAGGGCATTATGTACCGCGGGCATTATCAGATCACTTTCCTCGTACCTACTATCTTTAACTTTCCAGCGTAATCCCAGCGGTAAACTGAAACTGAGCTGAGTGAGTCTCTGAAAGCAAAGATAATACTGCTGTCCTGATTGACTCAGTCTGTGTTACCGAAGATTTGGATCAAACACAGTAGCAACATTTGGGCTGTTGAGGCTTCCGTAAACATAGATACCAGGCTGACTTTAGACAAATCTGGCTTTCTGGGTCCGCGTCCATAAGAAAGAGCTGCTTTAAATGACCGCAGTAGTTCTGATACTTATCTTGCTGTCTCTTCATAAATCAACAAAACAAAAAGTAAATCCTCAGCCTACAACAGCACGCCACACAGTTCCCCACCGACGTGAATCTCTCTGAAGCCAGCTGCCAACCACCGATAGCCCTGGATAGGAGACAATTTTGAAGATTTGAGCCATTCAGAACCAGGACAACAAATCCTGCCCAGTGCCCGAGTGAGGCCAGCGAGGGGGCCGCTCTGTTCTGTGATGGAAAGTGCCGGACGCACAGGCCGATGTCTCAGTGCAGGGTCATAGAAATAAAGATTTCAGCAAATCCTGAGCTTGTTACTACAGTGACACCTGAAGTTCTCTCACAGTCATGTCACCCGTTCTTCCATGAGTAAAATTCCCGTCTTTCTTTGTAGCTCATCATAATCGGCGACTTCACTGATCTTCTTGGGCCATCAGCGTGTACTATCGGACAACTTCAGAACTCACTTTCCTCCGCCACTGCAGTATCTTAGCCTTATTGTATCTATGCCTGAAAACGCTGAAGACAGCGTGAGTTTCAATTACATGCCCTGACCATCACTCTTTGAGTAAATCGAGACCGTACACCCGACACTTATACCTAAAGTTCAACCTCTGAAATCCACTTATCAGAATCTTATGCTACCAATGCTTTAGTGGCAGGTCAGTTTATCAACGATTTTGGATGTTTTAACCCACATGCAAGGCAATCAAACGAAGCCAGAACTCTGATTGCTAGGAGTTGGGAGAACCTGAATCATAATGAGATAGCTGATTAATTAGCACCTGAGTCACTGTGATGATGATGAACATACAGATTATCAGAGTATTGTCAGAGGCCACCATAATACTAATAAAATGACCATTTTTTCATAAAAGATGTCATACATCATATCATATACTGTCAGAAAACTTGCAATGAAGAAAATTAACACTTGAGTCATTTTAATTAATTTGTTCATGCTTACTAGTGAAACAAGAAATAAAGGATAAGTGATGTACCTTTTAATTTTTAGTAAAAACTTCATATTTAAAATATTTATTTTTTATGCTGAATTTATTCCTGGGCCCAAAGACTTTTTAAATTAACCAACACCAATTCTTTTCAGCTCTGAGAAATACTCTAAAGTCATCCTATGGGATTAGCACTACCCTGATAAAGCCAAAGACACTAAGAAAAGAAAACTATAGGTCATGTCTTGATGATATTGATATAAAAATCCTCCATAAAATAGTAATAAACTAAATTCATCACAAGTTAAGGCATTATACAGCATTTTTAAAGGGATTTATTCCTGAATACAAGGATGAATATTGAAAATGAATTATAATAAACCATTAAACAGAATGAAGGACACATGATCATCTCAATGGATGCAGAAAAGATTTAACAAAACTAACATGCTTCATGCTAAAACCACTCACTGTGCCATATTATAGAAATCCAGAGAACATCATTTCAAGGTGAAAGACTGCTTCCAAGACAAGAAGGCCCACCACTTCTATTCAACATGGTATTGAGAATCAGCAAAGCATATAAAGAAACGGAAAGAAGTCAATATTATATTTGCTACAAAATCACCGGTTAGCCAGAAATTCTGCTTGCAGGATACAACATGCAAAACTAGTTGTTCTTCTATACATTCTAAAAACTTACATTCTTATTTACATAAACAAGTTAAAGAATCAACTTACTCAAGAGTGTTAATGATGGCCAGAAAATTTATTCCGGACTAAGGACACTGAATAAAAACAATCTAGAAAAATAATCCTGATTTCAAAACTTACTAAAAGCTAAATCATATACTCATACTGGGCAGACCCAGATAAACTGCATATGGTCAATGATTTTGACAGGTTCATTCATTGGAGAAAGATCTCAACAAATGTTGTTGGGAAAACTGGATACCCACATGCAAAAGAATGAGGACTTACTAAATATACAAAAATTATCAAAATGGATCAAAGATATAAATGTTGTTGAAGCCTTAGAAGAAAACAGGGACAAATGCCATTGCTATGATTTCTTAATATGACATCAAAGATATAACAACAAAAATATAAATGGACTTCATCAATCACAAAGATCACATACTATCAACAGAGTAAACAGAATGGTTGAAAATATTGCAAATCACAAATCTGATAAGGATTAATATCTAGCCTAAAGAACTCAACTCAACAACAAAAACTCAATTCGTGTGATTAACAGACACCCATCAATGTCTAAGAAAAAGAAATAACAACAGCTTTTCACAATTAGTAGTTACTATCACAAAATCAGAACATAAGTGTTGGCAAGGATGTTAGAACTTGTGCTCTGAGGTGAGAATATAAAACCAGGAAAACAGTATGGCAGTTCCTTCAAAAAGCAAAAATAGAATTACTATATGATCTAAAAATTCACTTATGTGCTCTGAAATAATAATCTGGTGGCACTATTTGCTCTTTGTCCCACATAAAACACTAAGAGCTGTCTATAAATTCCAACGTCCTTTGTCACCAGAGCCAGCCCAAAGCCAATTTAGCCCTTCCCTTGGAAACCTTAATAATGATCATAAGGAATCATTTCAGAAGAGCCTTTGTGAGGACTGGTGGTGAAGAGAGAAACATCCACTTCCTAGCACCACTGTCTGTCATCCTTTATTAAATTGATCTATCGTTTCCTTTTGAACTAGTATCAAGCCGACTCGCCATGTCAGAACTCGCAACGAAGCATAGTGGTATTGGCAATTATAATGGCATCAAAAGATTGGGTTGTCAGCATCACTGGTTGAATTATCTGAAATAATTCTTGTGGGGGTTTGTTGTGGTGATAGAACACATTTATGTGCTAAGATAAGTATATAGATGCATATACTTCAACAGCATTATTCAATGAATTATACAGGTGTCCATCAGATGAATACAAAAATCACCATTCATAAAAATATTTTTCTTTATACTCCATTAGCCATCACTGAAAATACTGTATGACCACTCATGAAAGTGAGTCAAATATAGAGAATGGTTGACATGGGAGACTTTTGTTTGAGATGATAATTCTATGTTATAACATATCATGTTCACGTCATGGTATCCTATCTATGAATCCTTCCTGGATGTATTATTTTGGCTATACAGATATTCATCTGATAAAACAGGTTTCTATATCAATTATTTGTATGTAATTATGGTTTGATTTATACTAAAACAAACACAAATGTATATCTGCATGTTTTAAATCTTCATGTCTCAGAGGGAACTCATACTGACTCAAGCTTAAGATTCTCCATCCGAAAAAAACTAAACTGGAAAAGCTGTCAACAAAAACAAATGTTTTCTCACTCACTTAATACTTAAGACCCGAAAAACACATAGTATCATCCATTTGGTTCTTTTAAACCGAATGCTGTTCAGAGGATATTTTCCTCTGTACAATATGGAGCATATGTCTTTGCAGAAAATAAAAACATGGATCGAGACAGAAAACATATCTTACTCAGTACATGCTTTTCTTAATCATTTTTGTAGAAATCAGCAGATTATAGTGAGACTCAAATATATTATTTTATGTTACTGGCTCAACTGGCAGCTGAAACTGAAACTCATCAGGAAATGTCAGTAGTTACAGCTTTTCTGAGGATTATTTGTTCACAGAACAGAAAACTAAATCACATACAGATTATCTGTCTAAGAAATTACAGATGAAGTGACACAAAAACAATAACATAAAGTAAATGTATCTCCTATCGGCACTGTACAGATTTTTACATTTGAGCAAGAAGTCAAGCAAAGATTCCTGGTGCAATTCATGAGGAAGACCCATCTGTGCCTAAGAGAATAACAAACAAAGCATATACAACATTAATATCAGATATATCATATATTATGTTATAACAAAAATATTTAAATGTTAAAAATGAAATATACTAAAAGATAAAGATATACAATAAATACTAATAAAGATAAACTTTATGTATAAGTGAGTAACACCATTAAATACAGAACCAAATTTTATGGAGATTTTTGAATTTATCATACTAATTATCAAAATTTGAAGCTAACAATTTTAATAAAATTCAAAAGCCATGTATATATTCATTTAATATTTTTGAAACAAATACATAAAATACAGTAGAAAATAAATATAAAATATTAAAACTTTTACCATTATGTGTACTGTATGGGTTTTGACTTTATGGTCATGCATCCATACCCACAGTACCATACAGAGCTGTGTTTTTCACCCCCAAAGTTCTCTCATACTATCCCTTTGTATTCAACCCCTTCCCCTACTCCATCCCTTGGCAACTACTGATCATTTTCCATCCCTGTAATTCTGCTTTTTCTAGAAAGTCATATAAATGGAATCATATACTATACAGCTTTTTGAATCTGACTTCCTTTACTTGGAGAAATGCATCCAAGATTCATCCATGTTGTTGTGTGAATCAAGAGTTTATCCTGGGGCCGGCCCCGTGGCCTAGCTGTTGAGTGCGTGCGCTCCCCTACTGGCTGCCCAGGTTCGGATCCAGGGCACGCACTGACACACTGCTTCTCTGGCCATGCTGAGGCCGTGTCCCACATAAAGCAACTAGAAGGGTGTGCAATTATGACATACAACTATCTATTGGGGCTTTGGGGGGAAAAAAGGAGGAGGATTGGCAATGGATGTTAGCTCAGGGCTTATTTTTCTCACACACACAAAAAAAGAGTTTATCCTTTTGATTGCCAAGTAGTATTGTAATGTACTGATGCATCACAGTTTCTTTCTCCATTCACCTGACGAAGGACATTTAGTTTATTTCCAGCTTTTGGCAATTATGAATAAAATGGCTATAAAGATTCCCACAAAGATTTTTGTTTAAACATTAGTTTTCAATTTTCTTCAGTAAATACCTAGGAGTGGGATATCTGAGTCATATAATAAGTGTACGTTTAGCTTTATAAGAACCTGCTCAACTGTTTTCTGAATGCAACTATCATGTTGCATTCCCAGTTCTAATTGCTCCTACTCCTCACCCACCTCCTCATGTGGTATTTGCAATTTTATTTTTTATTTCAGGCACCTAATAGGCGTGCAGTATCTTATTGTGGCTTCTGCTTCATTTTTGAAAGTGAGTTCTGCTAAATATAGAATCTTGTGTCGACTTTTGGGTTTTCTTTCTGCACTTGAAAGATGTCATTTTGTTGTTGAGTTGTCTCTTTTGTTTTTGATAATGTATCATCCATCATTCACGTTATTTCTCCCTGTATGTAATGTCTTCCCATGTATATATGCATTTCCCTGACTGCTTTCAAGATTTTCTTTTATCTTTGGATTTTAGTAGCTTGACTATCATGTACCTAAGTATGCTTTTATTTTATGTTTTATTTTGTGGGTTTGCTGACTTTCTTGGATCTAAAATTTTAGATTTTCCACCAAATTTTAGAAGTTTTATGCTATTACTTATTGATTTGCCTTTCTGCCTCATTTAATTTTTCTGTCCTTCTCCTCTCTGCTGGGGACTCAACCATCTCACAGGTCATAAGGCTCTCTTCATTTTTCTTCAAAATTTTTACACTCTTTTCTTCAGACTGGATAATTTCTATTGCTGTATCTTCATGTTTTTTCTACTGTTTCTAATCTCCTGGTAAACTCAAAAGTATTTATTTTATTTCATCTTCCTATTTGGTTCTTTTGTGTAATTTCCACTTCTCTGCTGAGTCCCCACATCTGTTCATTCATTATGGGAATATTTTTCTTTACCACCATGATCATCTTTATAATAGCTGCTTTTGTATTCTTGACTGCTAATTGAAACACATTGGGGAGAGTTTCTACTGCCTGCTTTTGGTCACATATGGATTACATTTTCCTGTTTCTTCAAATCTCATGCTTCTTTTAAATTGTGTACTGGAATTCATGAAAGATAGGTATAGAGGCTCCGGATTCTATTGTATTTCTTTGAAGATTGTTGTTAGTTTTCTAGCAGGGAATCAACTTGGCTGGACTGAAATTCCAATCCTATCTCCTTTACAGTGGGCATAGCTGAAATCCTCAGTCAGTTCTTTCATCTTCCAACTGCTGTTTTTACACTAGGCCTTCTGGGGCCTACCCTGTATGTGTGTTGTTCAAAGATCTGCCAATTTGGTGTGTGTGGGTGAGAGACTTACATATATATTTTGTGATTTTCCTCTTTGTGTCTCCCTCCCTTCCAGAATTTCTCCCCTAACTTTCCAGCTACTCTGCCAGCCCAAAAATACATCCTCCAACTTTACAAGTAAGACTGTAGTTTTTCCCCTGTCTAGGCCATGTACAGATTTTGGAATGCTTTGAGGCAACAGATTCAAGCTTGCAAATATCTCCTGGTGCAATTCCCATCATTTAAGGGAAGATTCCCTCTCAGTTCAGCTTGCTTGTGGAAGTGATTTAAACATACACACATATACACATTTATTATATGTGTTTTACATATAGCTACACGAGTCTGTATAAATATATATAATATTTTGTGCAGATTTTATCATTGTTGTCTGTGAGAGTGTTAGTTCAACAAGCTACTCCACCATTAGTAGAAGCCAGACCTCGGTTTTGTTTCTTTCTTGGATTTTATATAAATGGAATTATAAAATATATAGCCTTTTGAATATAATTTCTTTTATGCAGCATTATGGTTATGATATTCATCCATGCTATTGCATGTAGCTAGTGTTTGTTCATTTGTTGAAAATAATTAATTTTTTAATGGTCATAAAATATGTTGAACATAAAATTGTAACCATTTTTAGGTGTACACTTAAGCGACATTCAACACCTTCACATAATTGTGTAGCCATAACCTCCAACCATCCACAGAACTATTTTCACATTGCGCTGAAACTTTGTGCCCATTAAACAACTCCCTGTTATCCCTCCCTCTTGTCCCTGGGAACCACCATTCTCCTTTCTATTCCTATAAATTTGACTACTCTAATTACCTTATATGAGTGGAATCATACAGTATTTTTCCTTTTGTGACTGGCTTTATTTCACTAGGAATTCATCCAAAGAATTCCTTCCTTTTTAAGGGTGACTAGTATTCCACTATGTGTATACACCACATTTTTTTGTCAATTCATCCACTGATGGACACATGGCTTGATGCCAGCTTCCGGCTATTTTGAATAATGCTGTTAAGAACATGGGTGTACATATATGTCTTTATACCTCTGCGTTCAGTTCTTTTGGGTATATACCCATAAATGGTGTTCTCAGATTCACTTTTTCACATATAACAGGGTTCCCCACACCTCCAAGAAGCAATTCTTGGAATGCCAGCTGGTTGCCAGATAATTCAACTCAATTTGATGCTGACAACCCAGAGATACATCAGATTCTACAGGTTGATGGCTCCGTCCTATAATTCTGCACACCCACCCAACCTCACCTTTACTTCAGATGCCAGTTACAAGCCCAAGTTGTTACCTGTACTTCTGACTTACTGGCTATAAATCAGAGGTCCCCACAACCTCCTCCTTGGGTTTGATTAATTTGCTAGAGTGGCTCACAAAACTCAGAGAAACAGTTACTAGATCACCAGTTTATTATAAAAGGATATAATTCAAGAAGAGCCTGTTGGAAGTGGTGCATAGGGGAAGGTATGGAGATGGTACACAAAGCTTTCATGCCATCTCCAGGTGCACCACTCTCCAAGCAGTCCTTGTCATTGCCAACCTGGAAGCTCTCTGAACCGCCTTCTATTGGGATTTTTATGGAGGCTCTCTCACATAGGTATGATCAATTATTAACTCAGTTTCCAGCCCCTCTCTTTTCTCTGAAGGATAAGGGGTAGGGCTAAAAATTCGAAGCTTCTAATCAGGGCTTGGTCTTTCTGGTGACCAACCCCCATCCAGGAGCCATCCTGGAGCCCACCCAGAGTTGCCTCAATAGAACAAAAGATTCTCTTAGTGTTCTTATCACTGGGGAAATTACAAAGACTTTAGGAGCTCTGTGCCAAGAACTGGACGCAGAGGCCGATAAATATGTTTTTTATTATTTCAGAACCCATAAGTGGAATTTTTAGATCATATAGTAATTCTATTTTTAATTTTTGAAGGAACTGCCATACTGTTTTCCACAGTTTTATATTCTCACACTCAGAGCACAAGGGTTCCAATTTCTCAACATCCTTGCCAACACTTATGTTCTGATTTTGTGATAGTAACTATCCTAATGGGTGTGAAAAGGTAGCTCATTGTGGTTTTATTTCACATTTTCCTGATACTTAGTGATGTTGAGCATCTTTTCTTGTGTTTCCTGTTCATTTTATATTTTCTTTGGAGAAATGTCTGTTCAAGTATTTTGTGCATTTTTAAATTGAGTTTTTTTATTGTTGAGTTGTAGAAGTTCTTTATTTATTCTAGATATTAATCCCTTATCAGATTTGTGATTTGCAAATATTTTCAACCATTCCATGGTTTGCCTTTTTACTCTGTTGATAGTATCTTGTGATACAGAAAACTTTTTCGTTTTCATGAAGTCCAATTTGTTATTTTTTTGTTACTTATGTCTTTGGTGTCATATTAAAGACATCCTTTTTGCAATGGCATTTGGACCCAATGAAATACAGCTTTTACCATGTGTTTTCTTCTAAGGATTTTATAGCTTCAACTCTAACATTTATATCTTTGACCCATTTTGAGTTAATTTTTGTATATTGTGTAAAGTAAGGGTCCAACCTCATTCTTTTGCATGTGGGTATCCAGTTTTCCCAACAACATTTGTTGAAAAACTGATCTTTTCTCCAATGAATGATCTTTGTACCTTTGTCAAAAATCATTGGATCATATATGCAAAGTTTTATTTCTGGGCTCTCTGTGCTATTTCATTAGTATAGTGTGTGTATTTATGCCAGTACCACACTGTTTTGATTACTTTATAGTAAGTTTTGAAATCAGGAAGTGTGAGTTCTCTAACTTTGTTCTTCTTTTTCTAGATTGTTTTGGCTATTCAGTGTCCCTTGAGAGTCCATATGAATTTCAGGATAGATTTTTCTATTTTTGCAAAACCATCATTGGAATTTTTACCTCTTTGAGTAAGTTGATTCTTAAGTATTTTACTCTTTTTGTTGCTATTGTAAATAAAAATGTAAAGTTTTTAAATTTCTTTTTCAGATTACTTATTATTAATGTATAGAAGAACAACTAGTTTTTGCATGTTGATTTTGTGTCCCACTACTCTGCAGAATTTACTAGTTCTAACAATTTTTTGGTGGAAGTTTTAGGGGTTTCAACATATAAGATACTATTTGTAAACAAATATAATATTACTTCTTCTTTTCCAATTTGGATGCTATTTCTTTCTTTTTCTTGCCTAATTGCTTCGGCTAGAACTTCTAATATCATGTTGGATAGAAGTGGTGAAAATGGGCCTTCTTGTCTTGTTCCTGATCTTAGAGAAAAAGCTTTCAGTCTTTCACCCTTGAAAATGATGTTCTCTGTGGATTTCTATATATGGCTTTTATTATGTTGAAGTAGTTTCCTTTTACTCTGAGTGTTTTTTTAGTGGTTTTAGCATGAAAGCATGTTGAGTTTTGTTAAATGCTTTTTCTGCATCCATTGAGATGATCATGTGTTTTCTTCCTTCATTCTGTTAATGTGGTTTATTACATTAATTCATTTTCATATATTGAAACATCCTTGTATTCCAGGAATAAATCCCACTTAAAAATGTTGTATAATCCTTTTAATATGCTGATGAATTTAGTTTATTACTATTTTATGGAGGATTTTTATATCAATATTCATCAAAGATATTGACCTATAGTTTTCTTTTGTCTTAGTGTCTTTGGCTTTGATATCAGGGTAGTGCTAATCCCATAGGATGACTTTAGAGGTATTTTCTCCTCTTCAACTTTTGAAAGAGCTTGAAAATTATTGGTGTTAGTTAATTAAAAAAAAAGTCTTTGGGCCCAGGAATAAATTCAGCATAAAATAAATACAAATAAATATTTTTTTAAAATATGAAAAAGTTTTTTACTAAAAAAAATTAAAAATTTAGCAAGTACATCACTTATCACTTTGTTTCTAAAAAGTTTCTTAACCTACTAGTAAGCATGAACAAATTGTTAGAATTAAAATGACTCAAGTGTTAATTTTCTTCATTGCAAGTTGTCTGACAGAAGTATATGATGCCATCATGTATGACATCTTTTATGAAAAAATGGTCATTTTTGTAGTATTTGAGAATATTATGAATTTTCCCAGTGGCATCTGACAATACTCTGATATGCAAAGTTATCTTTTCAACATGTATGTCTCATCATCATCCTTACCAAATTAACAAACTCAGGTGCTAATTAATGAACTACTTTTCATATGATTCAGGTTCTCCACCACCAACTCCCCTAAGCATCAGGAAATTCTACAACTTCTGCAAGATTAACGATTTTACCTTACACTGTATATATCTCATGTGGTTTAAAACATCCAAAAATCGTTGATAAACTGACCCTGCCCACACTAAAGCATTGTGAATTATAAAAGATGGTCTCTGTTAAGTGGGGAGGGATTTCAGGTTGAACTTAATTTTATAAGTGGTCAATTTATTACAGTGTACTGTTCTGTTATGTATTTCACTTCTTTTCTAAAAAAAAGTGATAGTTGAGGGCACTTAGATAATAAAAATTTGAGAAATTAAGGAACTGATACACACTGTAAGCTTCAAATGTTTTCAAGCATAAGATACAATAAGAACTAAAACTACGAAATGGCGGAGGAAATAGAGATAAGGGGATGAAGTTGCAAAACTGAATCTATAATAATATCTCAGTGGCTAGCTTTGTGGTGCCAAGAAGGTGGTGAAGTCAAAGAATTCATAAAGATGATAATAAACACACTACAAAGAAAAAAGACTGAAATTTTCATAGAGAGAATTTTTACAGTGATATGACAGATAGAGAACAGGGAAGAGAAGTTGGAGTGAGAGACTATCTGCTTCTTCAATTATTTCCACTGTAGAGAACAACAAACCAATTTGCTGAAATCTTTATTCCCCTCTATGACCCTATCTTTACCTGCAAAATCTCAGCCCTGAATCGATGTCACAGTCCAGCTTTTCCATCCCTGGAGAACAGAGCAATTTATCTCATATGAAACCTCAACAGCTCAGGCTGTGAAACAAGGCCAGCCATCCATTCTCACAGAGGAGCCAACTGGAGGTAGGATTTTTGGTTCTGAATTCAGCTAAATATCTTCAAAGAATTGTATCTGGCCTTCCTTATCCAGGGCTATCAGTGAAGTGCTGGCTGGCTTTCAGAGAAGAGCAATTCACAGTCAGTGGAGATATTTTCTGGTGAGCTCTCTAGAGAAGGCTGTGGGGCTTGTTAGTAAGAGTTGATTTCTATGAGGATTATACTTTTTTATTTTATTGAGAGATTTATAAAGAAATTTACATGGTAAGAATTATTATCAACAAAATACGTTGTCTATTCTCTGGTCATTTAAGCAAAATCTTTCTCTCAGGGCCAACCCATGGACAAAGCCCAGATTTAATCTCTAAGAGTCTGCTAGGCACTCTGTGGTCCACGGGAAGCCCTCAAGTTGGCAGCCTGTTTCCTTGTGTGTTGTCCTGGTGTTCAATCTTCCACCTCTTCCGGGTACAACTAGACAGATGCCTATGAGATCATCAAGGGACTTGACATTGGAGAAATGTACTTTTCATTATCTTTAGACTTCTACACTTTTCAAAAAGACTCTCAGCATTTCCAGTAATTGTGCAGCAGTTTACCCAACACTAAGGTTCTCACTATTATAAGTTAAAACAAATAAATTTTGAAAAGGAAAACGTGATCTTTGCAATTTTGTACAGAATCTATATAATGGGTGCATCCTTATAAATGGAGGTGATGGTGCTCAGGGCAAGCTACCCCATTGGGCACCACCCTTGTGTGTGTATTGTTTCGAGCTGAAGACAATAAGGACTCAGAGAACTCAGGAAGAATATTTGAGTTTCCCCTCCCAAACTGCCTACAGAATTTAAAACAAAAGATCTGTTTCAGGAAGGAGTTATTATCATGATGGTTGTAAAGATAACATAGGACAGAGGTTACAATAGTAAAGGCACCAAGCCCCTTTTATCAAAAACTCTATCTCTCCCTGACCACATTATCTATAGATGACCCTGAGAAGAGTTGTCAGGCAAACATTTGCATTTCTATCCCCATGTGAGTTGTCTTCTTGCCCTCTGTGGTCCTAGACCACTACCCACCCCCAACACCTTCCTCCTCTTTAGCTGCAATACTTAAGCAGGCAGCTTAGACAGAGGGTCGAGTTGCTCATTTCTGAGTTTCTCCCATGTATACATGTTATTAAACTTGTATTATTTTCTCCTGCTAACCTGTCTTGTTAATTATTTGGCCAGCCATGGGAACCTTAAGAAAAGGGAAGAGGGAGATTCTCTCACTCCCTCAACAGTTTTTGCGCCCAATGTGGGGCTACACTGGCTGACAAGTTGCATTCTCTGGCTGGAAAAAATGCCTTCTCCCTGGATTACTGCAGGGGATGAAATACGGGAACCCCTGAGGAAAGCTGGCAAAACGTAAGACTTCTTACCCCGTCAGCCTCCTGGAATCTCTACCTGTGGAGTCTGGTGGAAGGAAGTGGTGAGAAATTTACTCTCTTTCGAAATTTAGATTGGCAGGAGAAAATATTTGGGAATCTAGTTTCTTGTGCTTTTAGTGACGCTGGTAAATTTGGTAGAGTAGTCTTGGTTTTGATCTTGATCCTTTTTCCTCCCAGAGATAGTCTCTGTTTTTCTCTTTTGTCTCTGTCTTTTGTATCATGTGTCATAAGAAGGAACTACCATAGGGTAGGACGCAGGCATAGGCCCTATGAGCCTACTGTCCGGGCCGGCCCCACAGACTGGTGAGTTTGTGGGTCTCACCAGACTAGCGTCTATTTAGACAAACTTTGCTGTGGGTTAATATGCACATGAAGTGAAGGCCATTGCCAAGGGCATCTTGAAAGCCAAAAAGGCCGCAAATTTGGTGGGCACAGGTCGAGCAGTTAAGAGCCATTAGGGCTCTCGCCACTTTCAGAAGACTCCCGTGACAGGATAAATTGGGTCACGGAACGGGGTAGATGACACAGGTCCCCCGCCAACTGCAAGAAAATGTCCATGCAACGACGAGGTACTCTGTAAAGCACACAGTCCCCAACCCCGTGGCACCTCCCCCCCCAGGTATTATTCTGACTCCAAGAGTCCTAAGGCGTGGCTAAAGCTGTCATTGTGCACATAAGAAAAAAACCGGATGAGGTTTTTCCTTCTGTCTTGTTCTGTGTCCTGAGAAAACTTGGCTTTGTGACCAGTGAGAATGTTCTCCTTGGTCTCCATCATATGGAAGGTGCATTTACCGGGGTGCCCCTTGGTGGCCAGTTGAGTAGACTGGGGTTCTGAACTGTCTCTTTGTCCGGCTGTGCCAAGCTCTCAGGGGAGTTTGTCATATAGGGCCCAGTCCATAAGGGCTTTTGTCGTCTTAACCTTCGTTGCTTGTTAGTGCTGGAATAATCCCATTCCAGTATTGCCTGCCCGGTGTCACAGATTAGCGGGTCTGTGACTGGAGGCGTCCCACACTCTTGTGGGAGACCGGAGACACCGTTTTCACTACACCATCCTTACCGCCTGTGCAACGAAGGTCTTTACTTTCTCTGAATATCTTTGGGAGTGAATTCTGTGGATCATGGGGGCTACATCATCTGCGCCCTCACCAGGGACACCTCTTGTGTCCATGGTAAAGATTTATTCTAAGCATGGGAAAGTTACCACCAGGTCTTTCCTTCAAAAGGCTTATTGGATCGAGTCACTATTGGAATAAATATACAAATGAAGATCCTACTCGTCAATGGCCCGACGACAGATCCTTTGAATTGGAAAACTTCTAAATTGGGGGAAAAAAATATGTTTTGAGAGCTCTCACACAATTGTTTAATTGGTACCTAAAAAAAGGCCAGAAAAAGGAAGGGAAAAATTTAAATAGCCTTAAGACCTTGACTCAGGTTACAATTGAATTGAGAACATGTAAAAGTGTAAGTGTTGATAAGATTATAAAGGTTGGAATGTTTGAGCTAATTTTATATAAAGAGGTTACATCAACTTTGCCTGTGTATGTTTTAAAATGTCTGACTGGGAATGCTTCCCTTGTCCAAAATTAGAAGACCAACACCTATTGATAAAAATCTTAATGATAACTATGTTTAAAGGTATAAGAGGTGATGAAATGTACATAAACTTTTGTACAAAAAACTGATGTTATTTCTATTACAGAACTGGTTAACAAAAATAGTAATTTAAATGATGGTTAATTTTATCTAATGTCTTATGAAGTCTTATAGGCAATCTAAATAATTATTGGGAACAAGTAACTAAATAGTTGTGAAAAAGATGAATGTTGGGTGAACTTTAAATAATAATTATGTGTTACGGTGGTTACAGCTTCCAAAATCTTTTTGGTGACTTAAAACTTTAGAGTTTTGCTAAATTTTGTGATAAAAATTCACTGAGTATCATCATTTCCAAATAAGATAAGATATTAGACACTGATTACTAAACTTACATTTGTTACATTTGGCTTTTCATTACAGGAAAACTAAAAGGTGTTTTGGGTCTATTGGTAAACATGTGTTTTATTAAAAGATTGTACTATAAAGTAACATATTTCTAGAGGTTATGAAGTGTGTATAAATTTTCCAAGCCACAATATACTAATGTAAAAGAAAGTTTATAATGGTTTACTTAGTTTTTACTTACAAATTGGGGTTTCTAAGAGTTAAAATTTCTAATTAGTATATGCGATTGAAGCTACTAAATATTAAGAAAAAATATGTCTGTGTACAAGGAAAGTAAGATGTATAAAGAAGGAACAAAGAATGGAAATATTTTATTTGATTGATTAAGAAAGATAAATTTGTCTTCAAGTACTAGGAGGGAAAAGAAAGACATGGGACAAATTCTGGTTTGTGGAAGAGGAATTCTGGAAAAGGAGTTTTTGTATGGTCAAGTTGGCTAAGATTGAAATGAATTTAATAAAGTAAATGAATTTTAATATCAGAAGGAAGCTGGTACAAAATTATAATTTGGTCTTCTTTCTCTTAAAAGGATAATTTTCTTGAACTTGATAAAGAGGTTATAAAAGATTTTTCTTTACCTCTGGGTAAGTCTACCTAAAAGACAGAAAAAAAAAAACCTGTTAAAATAATTTCCTGTGTTCAAAAGACTGAGGTCTCTCTATTAAGGTTTTTGGACTGTTAATGCTCTCTTTGCTTTAACGTTTTCTATTTTTGACAAGCTCCCCAAAATTCATATCTTAAATAAAGTCATTTTTTACTTTTTTTCTGGGAGAATTTTCAAAGGGCCCTGGAACTTCTCAAAGAAATTTGCTCTCTTCCTATAAGGGGAAAGATACTAAATTTATTAGGCTTATTCAGTATGTTAAATTACATGGAAAGCATTGTCAGACAAGTGATGATAAGTCTGCTTAGGTGCTATTATGTGGGCAAATGTTATTGACATAGGTGTTTTAAAATTGTATAACATTACTGAAATTCTGATCTGTCCTGATTATCAGTCATAATTCTGGTTATTATTATTTTAAAGTGTTGTATGTCACAAAATTAACCACATTTCTCTGTCAATTGCCATTTTGAGGTCTTGTTTACAGACTTATTTCTTTGCTCTAATGCTTTTGCAAAATATTTCAACTTCAGAAAAATTCAAGGAAAGGACTCTGACATTTACACTAGAGTACAGGTTTCTGACAAACTTTCTGATCATAAAACTGAACTTGGTAAGAAATTACAGAAATCTGATGGAAAGACTGATAACTTCATGAAGCTGCTAACAGAAAGACTGGGATCAAGAGTGGATTACACAGGACTGAATGAACTGATAAGGATAATTATAATTTTTATGATTTTTCATTTGAAGTATTGCTGAATTTTTAATGTTTTGTTTTTTCAGAGTTAAGGAAAACTTTTTCTCTTTTCTCCTGAGCTAGGTATGACTTATAACAATTTGGTAAATGATATTTTTGTAAGTAAAATTGAAATATTTATCTTTTTCTCTCTATCTGATCCCTCGAATTTGGAAACTCTTAGTAAGTGAGTATTGTTGTTTTCATGGCAATATAGTTATTTGCATAAGTTCAATAAGAATCTGTTCTCCTTATAACAGGACACAATTGGAAACACTGGTTATATTACCAAGGCTTTGACTGGAACATCATATTTGTGATATAACCATACAGCTTTTGAGGAATGAAGATTGGACTTTATGGAATAAAGCCACGTGGAAATACTGGCCTGGTACCTTATGTTCCAAGCAGCACTTACCAGGATAAGTAAAGAATGTCACTTATCTGGCAAACACAAGGAACCTCGAAATATTTTGGGGGAACCTAGGAAGAAAGGAATTCACCCAAATCTGTAGGTATTACAGGCAAAGTCTGATGACAAAATCCTTGGCTTGGCTTTTCTGGCCTGGAGAGGCCTTTAAAGTTCAATCTGAGATTCCTTATAAAACGTTCCAGCAAAGCAGATTTAAAAGAGCCTATGTGATCAATTGCTATTCTTGCTGTACTTATGTAAATAATTGAGCCAACTCTATTGGAACTAGGCTTATTTTGCAAACTAGTTTTAATTTGTCTATCTTTGATAAAAATGAGGGTGATCTTAGAAAGAAAAATTATATTTCAGTAAAAACTATAGTGTACATTTGCGGATATTAGATCCTAGTTTTGTTAATTGTCTGTTAAGGTTTTTGTTTTATATCTGTTGACTGGACTGGATCCTGATTTCTTCTAGTCTCCTAAAATATCTGGCTACAGATGTCCAAACTAACGTTTTTCATTTTTTCCATCATTTTCATTTGGAATCACTAAAAACTGAACCTGCCCTTTTTCCTGAAGCCTTACAAACTGAAGCTGATGGACTTGATATAAACTTAAGAGATTACCCGATGACATCATCAGAGACATTTTAAACTGCAAAAGATGCTTTGATGCTGACATCTAAAAATCTTCTTAACTAGCTGTCCCCTATAATCAGAAACTGCTTTACAACTTGCTCCAACCATTAACCTTGTTTTTCTTTCGTTTACATAGAAATGCTTCCATTAAATACTTGATTGCTTGCTTCCACAATATAGGTGTAACCTTGAGAGCCCACCTGCATCACCACTGTCAGGGGAAGAGGGAGAATCTCCCTCTGCCCTTTTCCTTAAGGTTCTTATGACTGGCCAAATAATTAACAAGACAGGGTAGCAAGAGAAAATAATACCAAGTTTAATAACATGTATACATGGGAGAAAGCAGGGACACTGCGTTTCTCAACACAATAGCAGATTCTCGTCTTAAATACCATGTCCAACCAAAGACAAGGAGGATGTTGGGAGTGGGAGTGTTAGTTACAGGAGATTATCACTAAAGCACTGTAAACAAGAGTAAGATTTATTATGCAGTTTATGGCCTCACCTTCTACATTGATAAGTCTCTAGAAATGAGGTCGTCACCCCTCTTCCCAATACAGAGAGGGAGATACCTTTACAAATGGAGACTTCACTTGTAAATGATTGTCTGGTAACTCCTCGCAGGGCCATCCAGAGCCTGTGGCCAGAGAGACAGAACTTCCGATAAGATGGGCTTGTTGGTGCCTTTTTTATTGTAACCTCTATCCTACATTATCTTTATACCAGTCATGATAATAACTCCTTCCTGAAACAGATCTTTTGTTTTAAATTCTGTAGGCAGTTTGGGAGGGGAAACTCAAATATTCTTCCTGAGTTCTCTGAGTCCTTATTGTCTTCAGCTCGAAATAATCCACATACCAGAGCGGTGCTTCCTGGGGTAGCTTGCACTGAGCACCATCAGTTCCCTCCTCTGAAACTTCCCTAGAAGTTTCACACATTAAAAGCTGAGCTGGTAACTGTGGAGAGAGAAATCGTGTTAGTATCCGAGTGATAAGAAGTCTGCAAAGAGAGAAAATAACGCAGATTAGAATGAGGATGAACAAGCAGAAAAGAACAAATCGGAGCACATTTCCCCACACTCCATTAAACCAGTCCCCCAATCCTGGAAATAAGTCAGTCCAATAAAATGTGTGAGCTTCGTTTATCTGATGAAAAATGTCAATCTTCTCTTTTAATAGATTTAAGTTAGATATTACTTGACCTGTTTGATTCACATAAAAGCAACATTTTTCTCCAATGATTGCACATGTTCCTCCTTGCTGGGCAGTGAGTACATCCAGAGCACGTCAATTTTGGAGCACCACAGATGTTAGGCTGTTAATCTCTGACTGGAGTATGTTCAAGGTTTGCATGGTGGTGTTGAACTCTTGCTCCATTACCATAGAGAGATTTAAGATTGCCCTTTCCAACTCACAATCTCCAAAGCTGGGGAATAGGACTCTCAAGGCTGAAAAGAACTTGGAGTTGTGATATACAAGTGGATGTTCCACGATTTCTCAACTGGCACGTTTATGTGGCACAATCTTATGAACAAACGAACCCAAGTTTGTAATTTGGCTGGCATTTAAGGTGGAGTGTTTGGTGACAGAAGGAGCCAGGTATCCAAGTCCGCATCGTCCTGACCAATTAGGTGGGAATCCTTTATACACTTTGTTGCCGCATAAAATGAAAAGACCAGTGTAGTTTAAAGACAAGGTTAGAATTGAGTCTGTAGTTGCCAGGATCTGGACTATTTCATGATCTGTGCCACTTGCACTGTTACTACCTAAACTTCTCCATTTCCCATGAGCTCCTGTCAGTCTGCGAGAACAGAACAGATTGCAGAATAGCTGGTACAGGAGGCCTGCAGTCTGATTTTGGCAGCTATAAAGCCTGGTCTTGTCACCTGACCAGGTGAGTCCAGATTTTTGATCCACCCATATATAGTCTGTGGCATTGGACAGCTTAAACATGCGGATAGCTGCGATACCCCAAGTTGCACATGGGTGGCTCGTAAGCCATCCAGAGCACTTGGTGATTTGGCAAATGTCTGTGCCAGAGGGAGTAGTGATAGAGTCACTTACAATTCCCTTGAGAGTTCTGAAGATGCCACCTGCGGAATCAAACCACAGAGTTTGACGGCAATATTGTCTCGGTATGTCACCCAGGAAAGGTCCAGCGCCATGTTTACTTTCAATGCAGAGGGAAAAACTTTCACTTATTGCTTGTACTTGGGCAAGGGACAGTCCTTGACCTTCTAAGTAGTCTTTCTGGGGCCCAAGTGACTCACCAGGAGACGAAGCAGAGTGAAGTTTCCCTTGTTGCAGATACCATACTCTGTTATTCATCCATTTTCCGTATTTAGTCCACCAGGTGTTCGTATCAGCAGGAACAAAGTCTAGTTCAGGTTCTTTTGCACTATCTAGCTGTTGACATAACCAACAGTCAGATTGATTAATTAGCGTGGCTAGGGCTTGGTAAACTGGCATAAGGGGGTGTTTGGTCTGTGCCCGACCTGTTGAAAAGGAGAGGGTTAGTAAAAGCAAGACACAGATCGGAAAAGAGCCCATAGCAGAGACTTAGAGAGGGGAAGAGGGACAGATAGAGACCAGCACTCTCCAGTCAGCTTTCTAATAAATGATTAAAAAATATATATATATATATCCACTAATAGTTTGTGTGTGTGAGTGTGTATATATATCCTGAGTTTTAAAGCAAGGGGGAGGAAATGGGTCAAAGTAGGTTTTCTTGATCCGTGATCTTGGGAAAAGCTGTCTACTTCGTGATGTCGGCTGCTTCTGGGGCCTGGGTTTTGGCCCTCGAAATCCTTAGTTTAAGGTCACCTGTGGGGATTATCTCTCAGTTGTCTTGAGAGCGATGTTCTGGGTCTATTTTGGTGTGGCTTGCATGGATCCAGGAAGTTTTTTTTTATTTTGATGGCAGTGCAGGTCGTCGGTAAGACTTCATAAGGTCCTTCCCAGCGAGGTGACAGTGTGTGTTTTCTTCTAAAGACCTTGATGTACACCCAGCCTCCTGGTCGAAAGGGATGGCAAGTCTCGTCAGAAGGTGGGGGTCACGCCTCTTTTACCTGTTGACGATATGTTTCAAGTATACTAGTTAATTTTTGTATATAACTAGTCATAGCATCAAATTGTTCACTTAAGTTCCCATAATATTCATTTAATCCAGGAATTGAAGGTTTAGAGACGCCAGTAGGCATCGGACGTCCAAAAACTATTTCAAAAGGAGTCAGTCCATGCCTTTTGTTTGGAGTATTTTGAATCTTCATAAGGGCCAAGGGCAGAGCTTCTGGCCATTTAAGTCCAGTTTCTTGACAGACTTTTCCTAGAGTTCTTTTTATATCTAGATTTTTATGTTCCACTTGCCCTGATGACTGAGGGTGATATGGGGTATGAAATTTTAATGAATACCCCAGAGTTTTTGCAAGCAAGTGGTTTATCTCTGCTGTAAAATGAGTTCCTTGGTCTGATTCAATCTATAAAGGAATGACAAAGCGAGGAATAACTTCAGTTACTAATTTCTTTACCACTGTTGTGGCATCTGCATATCTGGTCGGATAGCATTCAGTCCATCTACTAAACATGCAGACAATAACCAAACAGTGAGAGTAACCTAAAGCTGAGGGCAAGTCCATAAAATCCATTTGGAGTGCCGCAAAAGGCAGCGTGGGCCTGGGAGGACTTCCTGGATCACACCGATTTCTCCCAGAAACTTGGTAAGATTTGCAAGTTGTGCACTGGGAGGTGATTTGGTCAGAAATTTTATGGCTGCCAGGGCAAAACCAATTGTTTTTTAGTTCTTTAGCTATCCCCCGTTTGCACATATGTCCCATTTGGTGGGAGATAAGTGCAAGCCATAAAGTCAAAAGAAAAGGAGCTACTGGAAGTCCATTTGGTCCAATGTATAATCCATCTGATAATTGTTTGGCACCCTTTTGTATCCAATTGTCTTTTTCAGATTGTGGGGCATTTGTCTGATAGTTAATAACATCAGTCAGGGATAAAGGCAGGTTTAAAAATTGGGTGGAAAACGGATAAGGGGGTCCCTAGTGAGCTGCATGTTTAGCAGCTCTGTCAGCCCTGTCATTCCCTAAAGATATGACATCAGTCTCCTTAGTATGGGCTGAACAATGAACAATGGCAATTTTTGAAGGAAAGTGAATAGCTTGTAATAAGGCTGTAATTAAGTGTCCATTAGCAATAGGAGTTCTTGCAGAGGTTAAGAATCTACGGGATTTCCAAATTGTGCCAACAACATGGCAGACTCCAAAAGCCTATTTGCAGTCTGTGTAAATAGTGGCAGTTTTTTCTTTTGCTAATGTACAGGCCCTAGTAAGAGCTATGAGTTCAGCAGCTTGGGCTGATCTTATGGTGAGCAAAGGATAAGCTTCAAGAGTTTCATGTGGGGAAACTATGGCATAACCAGTTGTAATGCTTCCCCGGGAATTTCGTTTACAGGAGCCGTCACAAAACAGAAGTAAGTCTGGATTGTCTAAAGGGATGTCTGAGAGATCCTCTCGTGGCTTTGAGACCATTTCTATAGTTGCAAGGCAATCATGTGGAATGGAATGGGGCTCTCCATCATCAGGAAGGGGCAGTAAAGTAGCTGGATTTAAAGTGTTGCAACGAGTACGCTCTTCGACATCGGTCTTAGCAACATCTTTTCAAACACCACATCTGACCGGGCAAGAGAAACAATAGAAAAAATAAACAAATGGGACTACATCAAACTAAAAAGCTTCTACACAGCAAAGGAAACCATCAACAAAACGAAAAGACAACCTAACAATTGGGAGAAGACATTTGCAAACCATACATCTGATAAGGGCTTAATCTCCAAAATATATAAAGAACTCATGCATCTCAACAACAAAAAAACTAACAACCCAATTAAAAAATGGGCAAAAGACCTGAACAGACATTTCTCCAAAGAAGATATACAGATGGCCAACAGACACATGAAAAGATGTTCAAAATCACTAACTATCAGGGAAATGCAAATCAAAACTACAATGAGATATCACCTCACGCCCGTCAGAATGGCTGTAATTAACAAGACAGGAAACAACATGTGTTGGAGAGGATGTGGAGAGAAGGGAACTCTCATACACTGCTGGTGGGAGTGCAAACTGGTGCAGCCACTATGGAAAACAGTATGGAGATTCCTCAAAAAAGCAAGGATAGAATTACCATATGATCCAGCTAGTCCACTGTTGGGTATTTATCCAAAGAACTTGAAAACACCAATTTGTAAAGGTACATGCACCCCTGTGTTCATTGTAGCGTTATTCACAATAGCCAAGACTTGGAAGCAACCTAAGTGCCCATCAAGGGATGAATGGATAAAGAAGCTGTGGTATATATACAACAATGGAATACTACTCAACCATAAGAAACGATGAAATCCAGGCATTTGTGACAACATGGATGGACATTGAGGGTATAATGCAAAGTGAAATAAGTCAGAGGGAGAAGGTCAACTACCATATGATTTCCTTAATTAAGTAGTAGATAATAACAACAATAAACAAACACATAGGGACAGAGATTGGATTGGTGGTTAGCAGAGGGGAAGGGAGGAGGGAGGAGGGTGAAAGGGATAATTCGGTACATGTGTGTGGTGATGGGTTGTAATTAGTATTTTGGTGGTGAACATGATGTAATCTATGCAGAAATAGAAGTACAATGATGTACACCTGAAATTTTTACAATGTTATAAACCAATGTTACTGCAATAAACAAAAAAATAAATAAAAAAATAATAAATAAATAAAAATAAATAAATAAATAAATAAATAAAGTGTTGCAACGATGTAAGATGATGGAAGGGTTAGTTAAAAGAGCCTGCTCATAGGTGGTCTGTCGCCGTGTAGAGAGGTGTTGTGTCCTATGAACTTGCAAAATAGCTGACACAGAATGTGGGACATAGAGGTGAATGGGAGAGCCTAATGTAAGAGTACTGGCCTTATCAATCAAGGTGGCAGCTGCAGCCACCGCATGTAAGCATGGGGGCATGCCTGATGCCACAGGGTCTAGTTGGCATGAGAAATATCTTATAGGACGTATTTGAGAGGCAAAAGATTGCCCTAGAATGCCTGTAGCAATTTCATTATTTTCATGACAGTATAGATGAAAAGGCTTGTCAAAATTAGGTAAGCCAAGAGCCGGAGGCATGGACAAAGCTATTTTTAAGGCCTCAAAGGAGTTTAATGCCTCTGAGGGCCAGGAAATAGGCTCTGGGGCGATATTTGGGAGAAAAGAATACAGAGGTTTAGCAAGGGCTGCAAAATTAGGAATCCATTGGCAGCAGTAACCAGCAGCTCCTAGAAATTTACGTAGCAGTTTCTTTGTTTTGGGGAGACGGATGGATAAAATTGACTCAAGGCGTTTGGGGGTTAGCTTTTGAATGCCTTGAGATATCTCATGCCCTAAGTAGGTAACAGTCATTTGCACCCACTGAAGTTTAGACCTGGAGGCCTTATGGCCTCGTTCAGCTAGGGCTTTCAAGAGAATGAGAGAATCTGTAAGAGCCCCCTGCTTAGTTGGATTACAGAGTAAAAGGTCATCAACATATTGAACAAGAGTGGAGCTTTGAGTAAAGACTACAGAATCCAAGTCAGCTTTAAGGACCTGGGAAAATATTGAGGGGGACTCACAATATCCCTGGGGTATTCGAGTCCATGTTAATTGTCTCCCTTTAAATGTAAATGTGAAAAGAAATTGTGAGTCAGGGTGTAATGGGATTGAAAAGAAAGCTGAGCAGGGTCAACTACTGTAAAGCAGGCTGCATCAGCAGGTATTGAGGTCAGGATGACAGCTGGATTAGGGACCACAGGATGCCGAGGAATTACAAAAGAGTTTATGGCTCTGAGGTCTTGTACAAATCTATAGATTTGGTTCCCGTCTGAGTCAAATTTGCCTTCCTTTTTTACTGGCAAGATTGGAGTGGTACAGGGCGAGGAAGTAAAAGCTAGTACACCCTGTTGCAAAAGGGAGTCTATTATGGGTTGAATTCCTCGCTCGGCATCTCTGGAGAGCGAGTATTGGGCTACTGATGGAAACGGTTTATTTTTTTTCCAAGTAACGTGCACGGGCTCAGCACTAAGCAACAATCCTACCTCATTTGCATGTGTAGCCCAAAGACTGGTTGGGACATTCTTTAAAGACTCATCTTCCTCAGAAGGATTTAAATCAAGACAAGTTTCCATCATGGAAAGTAGGAGACTTGGGGCTTGGTCAGAAGGCAAGGAGATAAAAACACCTTTTTCATTACAATTTATAGTGGCATTGAATTTACATACCAAATCTCGGCCAAAGAGGTTTGCTGGTGAACAGTCAGAAACTAAAAAAGCATGATGAGTGTTAAGGGGGTCTAAATATATTGGAGTGGGCTTAGATGTGGGCAATGAAATAGGCTGTCCAGAGACTCTAACAGCTTGATAGAATCAGAGGTAACAGGTAGAGATAAATCCTTTGAACGGATAGTAGAGAATGTCGCACCAGTGTCAATTAAGAAATCCTGTTTCCGATCCTCTATTTTAAGTTTAACTGTAGGCTCAGGGGTGCGACTAAGGATCGGCTGACCCCATCATTTGAGGGAGAAATGTCCCTCAGGTAGAGAAAAATGAGCCTTTTGGGGGTGCTGCGGCCAAGCGGGAACATTTTTTAAACTTTCCCTTCTCTTAAGAGCGCCACATGCCCTTTTCCAGTGCCCTGGTTTCTTGCAATACCTACAATTGTCCGAAGGCAAATAGGGAGACCTCTGAGTGGGCTTTAGTTTACTTTCAGGGTTGAATTTTTGCTTTTCAAAAGATTCAATTTGCAAAGCAAGAAGAGTTGTCTTTAATTCTTTTTTTTTTTTTTTTTTTTGCTTTCTTGCTGACAATTTTCAAAGAATTGTGTGGCAACCTCCATTATTACACATAATGGTTGCCCTGCCCAACCAACCACACTGTTTTGAATTTATTTCTTTATATCAGGAAGAAAATTTCCAACTAAAGCAGAAATTAGGAGATTCTTATGCTCTGGAGCTTCCAGATTCAATGCAGTGTGTCTTTGGAAAGTCTGAATAAACCGTTCAACAAAAGCTTTATGATGTTCCCCCTCGTTCTGAGTGCATAATTCAATTTTTGACTGATTAAGTTTAGGAGGAAACGCCTCTAGAATCGCTCTTATTAAACCTTGAATATCAGCCTGTAGCTGTGCCACTTCCTGGTCATCTGCAGGAGGGCCTGGGAGAGGGTCTGGTCATCTATTTCCTCTATGAGGGGGGTTTTTCCTAGGGGGCCATCTGGCCTGTATGATAACTACAGTGTAGTCATGGGATGGAAGAACGCCCCTTAGCAGCCAGTCAAGGTCTCGGTGGGTGGGGCTATGAATAGCCACTAATCTTTCTAATTCTTCTCTAAATTTAGTAGGGTCTTCTGACAATGGAGGCAGGAGAGTTTTATAATTTAAAAGATCAGCTGCTGTCCAGGAGACATGAACTCTCTGCAGCGGAGGTCCAGGATACATCCTCAATGGATACCGCATAGGAATGTCTGAAGCTGACAGAGCCTGATTACAGAGCCCTGGAAAGTAAGAGGAGTTGTAAGACACAGCAAAACGAACCTTCTTGCCCTTCCTGGGTGTTTCTACTAAATTTATTTCTTGGTTTTCAGCATTTACACAAGTAACCTGTATGCCCCTTGCTTGGAGGTCAGGCCTAAGCGCCCCCTGTAAGTCTTCAACAGTGAGAGAAGTTAAAACAGGCAGCTGCATGTCCTTCGGAGAAGTTGGAGTCCTGGGACCTAAGGGAACTGGCTGAGGAGGTAGCTGAGGAGATAAGTCTTGAGGGGGAGGATTTGGGCCAGGGGTCCAGAAATCCAAAAGATCTTCTGGGGAGTCAGGGACAGGGAGTTGGGGATATAAGGGAGTGTAGGAGGGAGGAGACAGGGAATTTTCAGGAAATTTGACTTTCAATCTTTGTTCTAACTCCGACTTTTGTTCTTTCATTTTATTAAGAGATTCCCTAAGGCTAGCCGTTATACTTTTCTGGGTTTTCTTTTCAATTTGATCTTCCCATAAATACCAATAAGGCAGCTGCTTGGGATGAGTCAAATTTCCATAGAAAGAAAAAGGACTGGGTTTTCCAAAGATGCAACAAGAATGATCAAGTCCTGATTCACACCTAGATATCCTGCTCCTGTTCTCCATGAATTGTAAAATTGAAGTTAATTATCTCGTTCATTTGGTCTAAATCTATTGAGTCACTTTGGCACTGAGCCCCTAAACTGGTCCACAGCCTGCTTCAGCAGACACAAAACTCTCTCAAGTGCTTGCATTCATGTGCTGAGTAGGTATTGTATTTATTTAGATCTTATTCAACAAAAAATCTTCACTGATTCACTCAAGTCCTTAAGTATCTACTGTGTGCCCAAAGGTCTTGAAATGTTGGGGGTCTGCAAGGAAGACAGATATGTCTAAACAGATAAATTACACTACAGAAATAATTTGAATGAAAGAGATATGAATAAACTGCCGTGGGACTCCAGGAAAAGAACCCCCATGGGTTGACCTACAACTAAGAGATACAGCTCTGTACTGGGGCTCTGAGGAGAAAAACAACTACCATGGGGGGTGGACAGGCTTTGTACCAGCTAAGGAAAGGAAAAGGAAGGGAGAGAAGACAAAGAGAAAACAAGATAAACGGAAAGGTTTTCTTCTTCTGAATGTTTCTGCCACCAACTTTTGGAGCACACCGCTTGCTGATGTCCTTTCTGGCCAGTCTTATCCTTCAGCCGGCTTCTAGAGACTTCAACAATTCGATTGTAACGAGCTGGGCTCCTCCGTGCAGACAATGCCAACTATGGAGGGAGCCAGGAGGGGAGCCAAAGATTCACAGGACTCTGCAGCCCTTCTGCAGCTCACTGGTGGGGAGCGGCACCGAGGCTTCACCTTGGCCTCTGTCTCCAAGTTCACATCAAGGAGGGTCGGTTCCTTCCTCGCTAGATGAGCGTGGAGAGAAACCTCCTTCACAGAAGGGATGATGGAAAAATTAAAGTGAGAGCCATGAAAATGGCAGAGGAGGTAGCACCATGAATCTGAAGTAACTGGACATGTGAATTAGTAACCAGTAGGAAGAAGAGCTGAAGACAAAAAAATAAAGGCAAAAAACCAGTTCTCAATTTTCTAAGATGGAAATGCAAGTCTTTCTTCTTCCAAAAGCAAAAAGTCATTGAACCCATTCCTTTAAAATAAAATTCAAAGGGGCCACATGTTGCACAGCATGGTTTGAACCATGATGTCGCTACACAATCATGTGTAGCCATCAGTTGTTAAGGGCACTGCAAATAGTTCATTCCTTAACAATTATGTTACTAAAGTTTGCAGTTTATATATATATAAAAATATATATATATATATATGTTTTTTTTTTAGAAAAGAGTAGAGTGTGTGCCAATTGCTCATTGTACTATTGACAATGTCACTCTTACAACTGAAAGCATGACTAGGAGAGAAAAGGTGGTGTGACCCTAGATTGCTAGAGTCACAGCAAGAAAAGTTAAGAAAGTGCCATCGGGTCATTTGGACAAAAGAATGCTATATGGCTGTTGGGTTTATAACAGATCCATTGGAGAAAAACAAGTCACTGCATTAAACTATTTTCTACTTACCTGCATCACCCTCTCCAAGGACACATATTTTAAAATGAGACAAGTTATTACATTAAGAATGACCGCCTCCGGCATTTGGAAAAGTACATCAAATAATGAAGTAAAAACTGGGTTACAAACATCCTGGTATCAATTCCAACTACCACCTTTTACCAAACTAAAACTCTAATGATCACTAATTCACTTGCAATCTAGTGCTCCTCCCATATACAAAATCAACAACTTAAAATGTGTCATAACTATTTTTAAATTTCCCTAAAATTTTAGAGGATAATGTAAATATATCTCTTGGAAAAGTTGAGAAAGGTGGAGACACTAGGAAAGGAAAAGATGGAAATATTACCCCAATCAATGATGTAAAACACAAGGCATGAACAACTGTTAAGAGAATTCTCTATGACATTGATCAATTCTACTATCTCTACACCTGGCTATTTCCCATCAGTCATTGGATACATAAACAAATAGAATAGTGTATTTCATGGGATCAATTCTTTTAGTTGTGTGCTTTCTCTTTGACCACTACATATGCTTTTATGTGTTTGCTTTATTTTCAGGTGGTGTGACATTAGAACACCCTCATCTCGGCAGATCGTTGCGTTAAGGAACTCTACCTTGGCCCCTGATCAACTGTACTCTGTGTTATGGTCAACTCAGAGCCCTACATGGATCAGTGTTTCCTACCTCCTCTCTCCCGTGCGATGTTCATGTCAGGGAGTATAGTCCAGCGAGTGAACAGTAAGCAGTGTTTCCAAAGCATGAGATATTAAAAGGAGGAGACACAGGGTTGGGTGTGGGCCCCCATTCCGTGCCTCAGTGCAGACAAGAAAGAGGTCAATGCATCCCTAAAGAGACTGGGATAAAAACAGGAGGTTATGAGCACGAGGCTCCCTCTGCAGACCTTGAAGCAGGGACCTGGAATCAAACTGCTGACACCGTGGATCGTGGTTGGTTTTACAGGGAACTCACGAGGAAGATAAGGACATAAAATAATGATAATTATAAGAAGAGCAACAAACACTGCTACGCAGCCAAGGACTGCACTCTGAATGTAAACAGACGAGAGGTGAACTGTGAGCCCACAGTGCTCCAGTCCCCCTCTGCTGTGGCCTAGAGGGAGGCTCCTGTGGCCTTGGCAATAGGGCTTTAGTTTAAGGATTCAGATGTCCCTTGACCTGGACCCTACAAAAGATTGTCTATAAGACAACTGGCTCAGCAGATCCCCCTGGCTCCTGGACCCCACTTCAGAGGCATCTTCTCCTGCCAAGACATCAGCTTCACTTTCAGCCATTTCTGTCCCCCGCTCTGCCTATTCTTTCTGTACTTGGTAACTTCTGTTTACTCAGTTGTACTTCCTCCGCTCTCTGAACTCTGCATGTCAGGACGTTTCAGTGCAGCGTCCCTTAACCAACTCAGAGGCAATCTCATGGTGAACTCCTGGTTTGAGTCAGGAGACATCCTAGGTGTCTGCACTGCCACCTTGACACGTGGTGGATGGGGCCTGGGCCTGGCCCTGCCACCTGGTGCGCGACCTTCCTCCGAGCTCCAGCTCTGCCTGAGCGCCGTCCCCTCCCCGCGCAGCACACGTTTCCCGAGCATCTGCCCGGCTCGGGCGGGCACAGGGCGCTTTCCTGTCGCGAGGCCCTTTGCTTCTTGGCATCAGCCTGGGAAACGCTGGAGGGGTGGCGCCCTCCGCGCATCTCCAGGTAAGTCCTTCCCCTGCCCTGTGTACTCCCTTTGCCACTGTCCGTCGTCATCTCTTCCCTGGCCTTGTCGTGGGCGTTCCCCGCCCCCATCAGCTACTAGGCCACTCAGTCCCTGCTCCACCCACAGTGAGCTAGACGGTAGCTCTTCCTATTGGCATTCGCTGCCAAAAGCCCTGCAGGCATTCCCCGCTGTCTTCCACAGTGCATCCTCCTCCCCGGCTCACCTCGCTCCTCAGCGCTTCATCCACTTGAGCAGAGGGCTCCACTTGTGCCTTCTGATCCCAGCGCTGTTTCAGGCCTCCCTACTTTGCACGCACTGCCTCCAATGCCCTTCAGATGTCTGGCAAACTCCTAGTCATCGTTTAAGATCCAGCTCAAGCACCTCCTTTGAACTTCTGTGAAGGCAAGAACTTCAGTTCCTTCAGGTTGTCCTCACCAATGTTGTCCTCCTACAGGTTGGCAGGCAGCCAGGAACAAGGGGTGCCCTCGTGAATGAATGACCAGGAGTCTGGGGCCCTGGGTTCTAGTCCTGGTTCTGCTACTGAGTAGTTGTCTCCCTTTTCTGGATCTCCTGTCTGAAATGAGGGGACGGGTTAAAACAAAAGTCAATACATGAAATGCACTTTTGTAAATGAATGAGGTGTTTTGACTTTATGGCTTGTAGGATGTCTTGCAGCCGGTTATGATCCCTGATGGGCATGGCCAAATACTAGCCCCAAATGCTGAGGGCCAACGCCCTCTGTCTTCCCTCCCTTGCTTCCTTCTCTCTCTTTCTCTTGATATTGCTTGATCCCTAGAAGTAATCCAGTTTTAATCTACTCCCAACACCAGTTCAGATTACTTTGTTGTCCTGGAATGTGCCTTGTATCCAGTCTGAAATGTGTTTTTACTGTTTCCTGGTGAAATGTGGTTGATGTTTTACTGTTCTGTGGGGCTGTTTTGCAGAGAGTGATCAGGGAAAACTGACTGATAAGATGTGGTATCCAGGAGACTGCTCCTCGAAGGCCTCCACCTGCAGCAAACGTAATTAACCAAAGCTATAAAGTCAGTAGTCTGCTGGGCTATGAGATCTTTCCTCTGTTTGCACTGAGGTCGTGCTTCCCTTGGACTGCTCCGAATCAGTGAGTGAGGCAGGGATAGATACTCAGGCAGACCTGTTCCTGGGAGGCATGGACTCCTCTGCTGACCTGCTTGTGCTCAAGGACTCCCCAGTGGCATTCCTAAGCCTTCCTTAGACTATACAGCAGTGTAGGACACTTGGAGCCATCCTTCCCTCTATCTCCCCCTCATTTAGAGTCAGACTTGCATCATGGCCTGATGGCTCTCCCACTTTGCCAGGCTCCCCCACCCCATTTTCTGTTACAGAAGCATTTCCCCTCATAAAATCCTTGCCCGTTTAATCCTGTCTTGGTATCCACCTCTCAGAGGACATTTGAGCCAAGGCAGGAAGAAACGAAGAGTGAGCCATTTACACATCCTGGGTAGAGGTTCTAGGCAGAGGCTACCTCAAGTACAGAGGCCCAGAGGTGAGAGACTTCTTGGGGGTGTGTGCTGCAAACCAGCCCAAATACCACCAGCTAACCCAAAATAGTCCTGCCCAACTTTTAGGTTGCTTTTGGTAGAGAGGAGAGCCAGCAAAACTTTGCCTTGGTAATGGTTAGCTAAGCCCCACAACCTCATTACCAGGTTATAATGCAAGCGAGTCTCACGTGAAATGTTGTCACACAAGCAGACATTTACTTAAAAATATTCCTTAGGAATCAGGGAATGAAAGAACTCATAAATCCTATTCTGTAAACTCAGCAAAGTCTCAGCTCTCTGTCCTTTTAGATGAACCTACCAGCCACATGCTTGCAAGATTTTCTTTAGGCAAATAGCACATTCCAGAAACAGAATTTTTGTTTCCTTTTTCACAGCAGTTGGCATTAGGCTTGATAGAGCTGCTTGGAGATCAAACCTCAGGCAGACCTGTTCCTGTGAGGCATGGACCTGGTTCTGCAGCCTCCTCTTTTCACTCAAAACTACATTGGAGATACTTTTGTAACAATTTGCTTGGACCTATGCCATTCTTTTTCACTGTTACATGTTAGTATGAGTAAACGACATCTCCTTTGACCGTTCTTCTTTTGGTGCACATTTGGGTTGTTTCCAGTTTTTGCTATTACAGTATTAAAACTCTTGTTTTAATTCTCATGTCAACAAATGTCCTTTTTCTAATCTATGGAATGCTACGTTTGTCACCTTTTGTGCTTCTCCTTGGTGCTTTTGCTCTTTAGAATGGCCCTCAAACATAGTGCCGAAGTGTTGTGTAGTGTTCGTAAGCACAAGGAGCCTGTGATGGGCCTTTCGTAGAAAATGGTTGTGTTAGATGAGCTTCCTTCAGGCATGAGTTACAGATAGTGCTGTTGGCCGAGAGTTCAACTAATGAATCAACAATCTATATGAAATAAGGTGATTTTCAAGAGACACATATAAGACAAGGTTGTGCATTGAGAGGTTCCCAAACATGTCACGACCAGAGGCTGCAGAAACCTCACCTTGTCCTTCCCCTGGGAGCACTGGTTCATTCTTGCTCATGCAGTGTCAGCGAAGAATTGACAGAACATAACTCTTCCAAATAAGGAGGGTCAATGGTAACATAATGGAGATATTTTCAAACATCTCTTTTAAAAACCATATCTACAAAGCAGGTATCTTCTCAACTAACTGTTGAACTGTTGTCTTGACTTTGAAAGGACAGAGTTTTTAACAGTATCCACTAGGATGCATATCTTTGATGGCCACTTATAGCAAAACCCTCAGCAAATTTGGGACGATTGTCTTTTTGCAAAAGACAATGTGTACAGAATACATATATTAACGTCAAGACGGTAGTTACCTCTGGGGAGGAAAGAGAGAGGAAGGAGAATGGTGTCTTCCACTGTGTAATATTTCTTAAAAAACGACATCAATAAGGTGTGCTCTGTTAAATCTCAGCAAAGAGTAAATGGTTTCTGTTATCCTATTCTCCTTCTAAGTATATTTAAAATAAATATGTAACTGGAACTGAGATGAAATAACACTAATGTAATAGATGCTATTTGCTGGAGTACTCCCACCATCTGATGGACAGCTCATGATGGGTTGGTGATGTCACTGACCCCATCTAAAGGTCAGGACACGTTGTTTACCAGTTGTGGAGCTAGAGAAGGCTCGGTCACCAGCAGCAGAGGCAGAGTTACCTCAACCTACAAAGTTAGAGCCACATAGCACCAGATCCTGCTCCAGCTGTGGACTAGTGAGGGCTCTGGTGCCAGCTCTAGAGCTCAAGTATGGCCAGATCCAGAACGAGAGCTCCCTCCATCTCCCACACTTGACCAGCTCCAGCGCAGCAGCCATTTCCATCACTAGCTCCCACACCAAATCTGTCAACAATGCAGAGCTAGAGTCCGTCTCAGGACCGGAACTAATTTTAGAAGCAGGTCAGGCACCATCGCCTGAGACAGACCGAGCTCCAGCCCCAGATCAGGTCCAGCTCCTGGGCCAGTTGCACAGCCAAAGCTGGTGGGATCTCCAGCATCAGCCACAGCAGTGGCTCCAGCGCTAGAGCAGCTGCAGCACCGCCCTCATCGCCAGCAACTAAGGCCCGGCCTGCTCCAGCTCCACACCAGAGCTGTCCTTCACCTTGCCTGTGAGGGCAGGATGTCTTTTCCCTTTTCTATGTTTTATGATTTTTTTATGTTTTATGTGTTCAAATTTAGATTCAATAAAGTTTAATGTTTTCATCACATAAAGTTGTACAATTCAGGGCCGGCCATTAACTACATTCTCTATGCTGTGTACCATCACTGTTATCTAGTTCCAGATCATTGCTTTGCCCCACCAGAACCCCTGTACCCATGAAGCAGCCATGCCCCCATATCTACTCCCCCAGCCCCTGACAAGCATTGATCTGCTTCCTGTCTCTGTGCATTTCCCTGTCACTGGTGTGGCTGTCCTGAGCACAGCCAACCCTCCTTTGGCCCCTCACCCTCATGCTGTAGACCCCTGAGGATGCCAATGTGTTCAGTGCCATGAACCCGAAGCCTAGTATGACTTTGACTTGAAGAAGCCCACCGACGCCAAGTGGGTGAGGTCAGGCATGGAGCCAGCTTAACCTGGCCTCACATGAAGAGGAGGAACTCGATATTGCCAAGGGCACCTTCTCCTCAGTCCCTAGTGCTGTTCAGCCACAGGGCCACCCTCCCCAGGGTCTGGTTAGCTGGGGAGACGAGCACGTACAGACTAGAGTGACAAAAACCAGGTGGTCATCTTTTCTGTCCAACCCGCTGGCCCAGGCTACCCAGGAGCAGTTTCACCCTGAACCTCTCGTGCTGCAGGCCTGATGCCTGCCAGTCAGCAGGCTTTCCTGGCCTCCCGTGGACCACTGGTAGCCCTAGGTGCCTTCTGCTCTCCAGAGTCCAAAGGAGTAGCTGACCTTTTTCAAGGAGTGCTGCCCATGGACATGAAGCCCTGCCTGCCACTGAGGCACTGCCCTCTGTGCACCTCCCTCACACCTTCCCAGGTGCGGGTCACTTGCATCTGTGACTTCAGGTGTCCCAGAGTCCCCACTCACCCAGTGGGGGTGACCTCTGCAAATGCAGCCCTTCCATCCAGCCTCCAAGCCTCCAGGCCTCAGCAGCCTCCCTGTCTCCTGCAGGAGCCTGTGCAGGGGATGGCTCTCCCTGCATAGAGGCTGGGGCCTCAGCTGCCTACTGGTCTCCTGCAGGAGAAAACAACATTGTTTTCTTGATTTGTTTGGCCTGTAGTCTGATAGAGCAATGTTACTTCTTATTTGGTAAGCTGTATAGAATTTAGATTATGACTGCTAAGTTTTCCCTTTAGCATTTTCAGCTGTCCCAGTAAGACATTTGGATACGATACAGATTCTAGAATGCTTGACTCTACTCTCTGCCAGTGAACTTATACCATAGGCAGAAGTATTAACATCCAATATGAACCAGTTATTGAATTCAGGGGTTCTGTGGAGAATGCTTCAAACAGTCAATAAACTATGGATGGTTCTTAATACCGTGATGCCTAGAAGGTAATTTCAGTGTATTGTTACACGTAATAGATAAGTGTATAGCAGTGATTATATACAATAACCTAACCTGAATGGTTGAAAAAAATTGTTGAGTGTTTAACAATATAAATCCCCTCTGATGACTACTAAGTAAAGAGTCATTATAACTTTCAGAAAAAGCATAAATTTGATCTTAAGAAACAGAGAGAAACTATAAAGTATTTCCAACTTGAGAAACTTCTTTAAAAGTGAGTTCTCCTCTATAGGCATCTGTCATTTGTGGCTAATTGTGATTTAGATCACTATTGTGTCTTGCATCATTGTGGTGGCTCCAAATTTTTCTGCACATTAAAATCACTTGGAGAGCTGTTAAAACTCTTGATCTCCAATTGTAACCCATGCCAATTAAATCAGAGTGTCTGCGGTTGGGAGTCAGGCGTTAGTATTTTTTTTTAAGATTCCCCAGTTGATTCCATTATGCAGCAATGTTTAGAGAACACTTGATTAGTTATTTCTTCTTTAGTCAAATGGGTCTCTGCTGGTCCATAGATTGCATCAGAAACACCTGGTCAGCTCTGAAAAACAGGATACTGGGCTGGCCTTCCCTGAGATATCAGATGCTTAATGTTCAATCAAGTAATTTCGATGTGAAAAATAAAAGCATACACTTAAAAAATACTTTAAGAATTTTCATATTTTTAAACAAGGCAGTATTGTAGTCTTCTAAGATTAAATACAGCGGTCCTGTGTTCTTTTGTTTTGTTTTATTTTAAACTGAGGCTTTGGAATATTTTATGTGAGTAGGAAACCTCTAGGAGTTCAAAAAAGGTTGAAATAAATGGTTTCTAACTAAATGCAGCGCACATTCTTGGATCAGTTTTCGAAGGCTGGTCAAAACCTGCTGTGTTTAAATAACAACATGCTGTTTTTCATCACATTCGTTGATGATGGAAACAAAATGTGTAACTATATTAGTAAATGTTAAGATTCATGTATTTTAAGTTAAGGTTACAAAATTTGTCACAATGTGATTTTTTTATTCAAGTGAAAACAGATGTGTGCAGCTATTTTGAATATTGGTTTATAAACATTCATATTCTTTATCAAATGAACTTGTAGTTTTTTGTGTTTTCTTTCACTACTGTTCACCTGAAAGGAACAGTTCAAGGGACTGGAATCCAGGACTGTCTGGCTCCAGAGCCTACGTGTATCCATTTCTGTTAACGCCACACACGTCAAATGGCCATACAAGGCTAGAATCGGTTGAGAGCCTTAGGAATTGAGCGGAGGAAAATCGAAAATCGTAGTAGTTTCCCTGGAGCAGTTACTTAAACGATTTGATATTTAAAAAAATTGTAAAAGCAGAATAAAAATTTGAAGATATTTTAAGTATTGATAAATTATCCTTCATTCCACTGTTTTAACAGTAAGTTACATTTTTTATACTTTCCATCTTTGCTTATGTATATATATTTTCACATAATGGAAATCATAATACCCAGTAGGGAGTCTGCTTTCTTTCATTTAACTTTATATGAAATTTTTTTTGCAAGTTGCTTACTTTTGATAATTATTTTATTGGCTTCCTAATGATCAAACTGATGTATCATAACCGTATAGGGTGCTATTACTAGACCGGGAGGTTGATGACTTTTTTCAGGATTACAATAGGCAATGTTATCAATTTAGGTATTTTTACTTTTTCTTTCTTTTGGATTACTCTTTTAGGATAAATTTTTGAGCCTGAGATTACTAAATTAAAAGGTAGAATTTATTTTTAGCACTGTACATTTTGCAATTGGGGAAGATGCAGTAAAACTGAAAGGGAAGCAAACAAATCCACTCTCCTCCCGCTGCTCCCCCTGCAGCAAACCTCTCCCCAAACTAGGTGCTCAAACTTGAGAAACTGTCTCACGTTTTACTTTTTTGAGACACTAGTATCAGAGCCAAGCTTAGGCTATTCAGAAATTGACAAAATCACAATTTGGAGAGATCACGATTAACTCCCTACCTTTGAGGAAACTGAAGTGTACTTCGTGGCAAAGAATAACAACCCGGTTTTAGGAGGGACAGAAGGCGGATGAGCCTTGATGGAGCAGAAGTGACCGGGGCGGGAGCGCTCTACAGCGTTGCTCTGGTTGAACTCTCTATCCGGGGAAGCCTGGAACATCCTGAGGTTCTGCCGCCACTCGTCAACCAGCCTTGTCGCCTGGCCGGGCTCAGGCGTTTGGCAGTTCCCTCCTCCGTCTGTGCGACACCCGGGCCGCCGTGAAGTTCGGAAACGTGAGCTGAGCGGCACTGACGGACGCTCTGGGAAGAACCCGGCAAGGCTTCAAAGGGTTTCCTTTCGGTTGGTCTACAGACCTGAAGAATGAGACTGCGAGTTTCCAAGGAAACGGTTGCACAGTTAAGTCGCCGGTTTCAAAATCTCAAAACGGAGAAGACTTTTCCTTTAAACCCTGTGGTCTGCTCGCGTCCCTCCCTCTTCAAGCTTTCGCCTCCGGACCACGAAATACTTTGCGTTGGTTTTTATTGCGGAGGCTTCCCTCGGGGGCCAGCGTTCTCGCCCCCTAACCTCACGCCGGGATTGGTTGCTTGGTTTCTGCTCTGGCGGGTGATTGGGTGCTGGGAGTTGAGGGGGGCGGGAGGTGGGAATTCGTCCGCAAGAGCGCTTGCACGCGGCCTGGAGAGAGCAGAGGAGGGAGCGGGTGAGGCGCCGGAGTCCGCGCTTGGCCAGGAAGTGGCAGCCCGGTGAGGAGGTGAGAGGTTTGGGGTCTCTCCTCTCTGCCAGGCTCCGCAGTGTGTGCTCACAGAGGCCATTTCCTTTTCTCCCGGGACTCAGAGCCCAGGCAGCGCTGCCTCGGTTTTCCTCAGAACAGGCCAGCCTGTCTCTCCTGGGGCGGCGCGCAGCCTGCCCGAAGAGAGCCTTCTGCTCTCGCCTGGCCGCCGTGCGGGCCGTCGGGGTGACCGGGTCTCCGGGCCTCGGGGTTCTGAGCACGCGGAGGCCAGAGGGAGCCTGTCCCGACCCCCGGGGAGAGGCCCCGGGCCCCCTCGGCCCTCCGCTGACTCGTGGTGGCGGGGACGACGGCGGGAGGCGGATCGGGGGCTCGTCCTTTATCCCCTGGGGGATTGCGGTGATTGCGGGCAGGATGGATTTCTAGGCTGTATCTGAGGAACTAGCCGGCGTTGCGTTATTGGCTGGGGTGAAGGGGTGAGAGTCCACCAAATCTCTACTCAAGAGTTGCACAGATAGAATCACAGAATATTAGAACTGGGAAATGCCTCAGAATAGTGGTTCTTAGCTTGTTTTGGAACACAGGCTAGGGGTCAGGGTATAATTGGCTTCATAAGCTGTTGAATTACTCTTTTAACCATCCCTCCATCCCCAGGTCGAATTCGCCGTTTTTTTCACTATTGCAAGGAAGTCCTCAGTTGATAACAGTGCATATCAGTCTCCCCTCTGTTTTCAGTTATTTTATTAGGATATAGTTCTGGGAATGAGAAATCCACGGACTTTCTCTTCAGAGAAACCCAGTCATGTACCAAGACTTCTGCACGCAATAGCAAGAGAGCACAGTCTCTGACTTCCGTCTCTGGACCCTAGATTAAGCATAGGTGGTTTAGAAGAGGTGGGGATTAAAGTAGATCACCTCCTCTGTGTCAAATACTGGAGTTTAGGCACGTTCTATCCATTACCTTACTTAATTCTTAACTCAATGCCTGGCTAATTTTCGTCAAAACTCTATCAGGTAGATAATCTTATCTCCATTGCACAGATGAAGAAACAGACTGAGGTTCAGTGATTCACACAGTGGGACTCACACTTAAGCTTGCTTTACTCCAAAGCCCATCTTCTTTTCATTATACCCTTCTGACCTTTAAATCAGAATTATCAAGCACCTACTGTGTGCCAAGACATTTTCTCCCTTACAACAGCTTTTCAATTAGGGATTATTACAGATAAGGATCTTAGTCTAGAGAAGTGAAGACATGATCAAGGAAACACATCTGAGTTGTGGGAACCTGATCTAGAACTCGTACTTCTACCTCCTGGTCCACAGCTTTGGCAGAGTAGGGATACAAATCCGGATTTGTCATATTCTGAGACATATTCTCAACCACTGTGATGGTTAAGACTAGGAAATTCTTTTACTTGTATTTGTTTTGTTTATACATTTAGGAATCCCCTTTTTATTTCTAGACTTCTGTTCTAGTCTAGTTGGGTATCTGGTTTTCTTTGAATGGCATTGTTTCAGTCTTGATTTTTGTTTCTGCTGCAGTTAGGAATCTAAGTAAACAGGAAAGCATGGCTCTTCAATATAGTCTGAATGTACCGTTGGTGGGGTGAAGATGAACTTTCCTTGTAAAGCTTGTCCATCATAGCTTGCTATAATGAATTCTGCAAGTATTTTTCAGCAGTTAAGTCTTCATTAAGATAAAGATGCTGATAATTCATAACGTATACTGAATCTGTGACTACATTCATTTTCTCAGATAGTAAATGGATTGAAAATATTTGCTGGGTTCATGGAAGAACATGTAACCTTTCGAAAAATAATCCTGATTGCTATAAACTGTATATGGTTAGGAGGCAAAGGAGAATATTCTGAAAACTATTCTCAGCTCATTTGGCACTTCTATTTACTTTACGGAATTACTACCTTCTACAAAGTATTTACTGTCTTTTACACAGAATACTATATTTCTCACCATATTTTTTGAGATGTTTCAATCATATAGAAAATTAATAGACAAATGAGTAAGCCAACTTTCCAGAGTTGTTCAATCTTAATATTTTGCCATATTTACTTTATACCTTGTTTGCAAGTAACATTACTCGTAAGCTGAATTTACTCTTTTTCTTTCCTAGACGTGTTGTTATACTTTTGTTACATATGTATGTATCCATAAACAATATAGAGCATTACTTTACCTGTTTTTAAACTTTGTACAATGATATGATACTGTACCTATATTTGTTCAGAAGTGTTTTTAGTTGCTTAACATTATTTTTAAGAAGTAGCCTTATTGATTGTTCATCTATTTTAATTGCTGTGTAGTAGTCCATTGTATGAATATACCAGAATTTTTTTATCCATTTTCCTTTTGACAGACATTTAAGTTGTTTACATTCTTTTGCAATTCTAAACAATGCTGCTATGAACTTTCTTATGCATGTTTCCTTATGTTCCTGTGGGACAGGTTTTGGATATATACATAGGACTGGACTTCCTGGTGTTGGGTATCTTCAACTTTGCTAGAAATTGTTAATTTCTGTCCAAAGTGGCTGTAGCGATTTACACTCCCCCTAGCAGTATCCTCCATTAAGTTTTCATCCAAGATATTAGTGTACTCTAGTTTTACAGAAATGATGGTGCTTGCATCATTAAGGCACAAATTGCTTTGTTCATTTCTTTTATGCCTATATGCTTTTAAGTCCAACATAATTTTAGGGAGAAAGATAAAGGAATAATGTCTAGATTGAACTAAATACTAATTCTCCCTTCTGCTATTGCTATGTTCCCTCAAGTACAACCTTACTTCTTGTTGTGTTTGTACTTGTGATGGAGACAGACCCTAATGAAGTAAATTGTTTACTGATTTTTTTATTGTTTTTGTGTCAATAGATTGTCCGAGGATTAAAAAGTAAGCAGCATTGTTTGGTGGAGAGCCCTACAGAAAGTGGGAAAAGCTTAGTCTTACTTTGTGCTGCTTTAGCGTGGCAACAGGCTCTTCTTCGTAGTGAGTATTTGGTTGATATATTCAGGTTGATTATTGGGACTTGAAAAAAATATAATAAAGTACTTTTTATCCAGAATGATCCATTTAAAGAAATAGCAGTAACTAAGAATATACTTTTGGTAATTCTTTTAATCCTCCCTGCTTGATATTTTAATAAGTCTCAATATAAACGAATACTCAAGTGGTTGTGCCTTTATTACATTATTAATCTTTGACTATTATCTTTTTGTAAGTTATGCAAATTGATGATAATTTCTCTATAAATGTCTCTGACATCATAAGTGTTTCTCTCCTGTCCTAATTTGATGCTACAGATGGGGTGACCAACTTGTCCAGATTTGCCAGGTACTTTCCCAGGTTTAGCACTGAAAATCTTACAGCCTGGGGAACCTCCCAATCCTGGGCAAATTCGAGTGGTTGCTCACTGTAGCTGCAGAGGATGATTAATGTTTTTTGAATTAGAAATATTATAAATAGAGGTTCTTTCACTTTTAGGGAAGCCAGCAGATGAAAGCTTAAGCAAAAAAGCTGAAGTACCATTGTCACGTGGTTGTACGTGCCATTCAAAGAATTTTACAAACGATGGCGAGGACCGAGGAACTTCACGTCATTTTAACAGTCCAAGTACACCACCTTCTGAAAGAAATGGCACTTCATCAACTTGTCAAGGTAGGTTATATTTTTGCCTGGGTCTGTTGGTATCTCTAGTAGGAACCTTCATTACTGTTGTTATGAGACCTAATTTGATAAATTTGATGAGCATAATTGATAAGGTACCTGCATCTAATTTCTCTGGAATTATTTTTAGAGAACACAAGAGTGGTCAGAAATCCTTGGACTACTTTATTCTTGGCTTGGCTTTTAATTGATTTGGACATTTTGCTAGCTTAAATCATTTTTTGAAGCAGGCAAGGCAAAGTAAATGATATTCAGAAATTGATGTTATTTGTAGGCAGGATTGTTAATTATAGGTTAGAATTTTAGAAAACATTGATTTGTATTGTTACACAAAATCTAGTTAGCCTCATTCATTCTTGATAAGTTTGCATGAACTTCTGAAGCCAGTATCCTGCATGAGGATGAGATATGTTTTAGGTATGATCCTTGACTAGTTCTAATTAGGTTTATTTAAGAGAAATATATTAAGACTAACATAAGACTATTCACTTTTAAAACATATTTCTCTGGCTTTGACTATATGGAAAAGATTGATCGTTATTTGCCTAAGCCAGAAACCTAGGAGACATCCTATACACGTTGCTCTACCTTATTTCTCCGTGCAAACCTCTATCTCCATTGACAACTGCCTGGTCCAAACTACCATCTCTTGTTTAGAGCATGCAATAACTTCTTTTCCTGCTTTCACTCATGCCATTCTTTAACTAATCACTGGCAGGGAGAAAAGAGGTGGCCATGACTGACTTAAGTCTCAACAGTATCCACTTCCTAAAATCAAGAATGGAGTCATCTTCCTCTAAAGCACATGACTATGTGTGGAGGAGGGTGGCTGCTGGACCCCAAGTGTGATTCTGTTAGGAGTGAGGAAGAGGAGATGGAATAGTTACTGGAGAGGTGACCAATAGTGTTGTCTACACTGTTTTGACCCTTAGCCCTTTTGACTTTCTTTCCAGTCCTTCAAAGGGTCATGCTTTCTTCTGCCTCAGAGCCTTTGCTTGTGTTAGTGTCTCTTCTGAGGAAAGTTATATCTTCAACTTGTTATCCTCCTCTTCCATTAGGTGTTGCTTAAATGTCGCTTCTTTGAGGGAGCCATACTGACCTTTCCGTTAGATCAGATTTGGTTTCCCTGTTATTTTGTGTCATCTCACTGTGTTTGTCTCCTTGACAGCACTTGTTTGTGAAGTTTTTATTATCCATGTGTCTGTGTGCATCTTTTATTAATCTCTGATTCCCCTAGCAGACTGTGTTCTCCATGAGGTCAGGAACCATGTCAGTTTGCTTACCGTTGTAACCCTGGAACCTAGCAGAGTGCTTGGCATATAGTAGGTGCTAGATAAATATGTGTTGTGTGAATGAATGGAGTTGATTTTGAGCTAATTATAAGAACTCTGGTTTACAATATTTATATACAACCTGTATTATTTTTAGAAAAGCTTTATTGAAATATACTTGAGAAAACAAACTGCATTTATTTAAATGGTATGCTTTGATAAGTTATGACCTCCACCATAAGGTGTACCTCCATGAAACTTTCAGTCAGTGTCAAGATAGTGAACTATACATTACTTTCAAAAGTTTTCTCATGCACCTTTGTTATCCCTCCTTCCCACCCCTCTGTGACTTACTCTCCCCAAACAACCACTGATTTGCTTTCTATCACTATAGATTAGTTTGCATTTTCGAGAGTTTATATACATGGAATCAGACAATTTGTACACTGATTTTGTCTAGCTTCTGTCACTCAACATAATTCTTTTGAAATTCACCCATGTTGTGTGTATCAACAGTTTGTTCCTTTGTGTTGCTGAGTAATGTTCTGCTCTGTGGATATACTACAAATTGTTTATCCAGTCACGTGTTGATGTATATGTGAGTTGTTTCTAGTTTTGGGCTATTACAAATAAAGCTGCTATGAACATTTGTATGTAAGTCTTTGTTATGGACATGTGCTTTCCTTTTTATGGGCAAATACCTAAGAGTGGAGTGAGTGGATCACTTATGTTTAACTCTTTAAGAAACTTCCAAACTGTTTCCCAAAGTGTTTATACATTATCACATTTTACATTCCCACCAGCAGTGTCCAAGAGTTCCCATTTCTCTACATCTTTGCTTACACTTGGTATGGTCAGTCTTGTCAGCCATTCTAATAGGCATGTAGTGTTGTATCTCATTGTGGTTTTAATCAGCATTTCCCTGATAACTTATGATGTTGAGCGTCTTTTCGTGTGCTTATTAGCCATCTGTATATCTTCTCTGATAAAATGTCTGTTCGAATCTTTTGCCTATCTTTTTTTTCTTATTGTTAAGTTTTGAGAGTTCTTTATATATTTTGAATACAAGCGTTTTTCTATCAAATATTGTTTTAGGTTTTACCGTTAGGTCTAAAATCCATTTCGAGTTATTTTTGGTATATGATGTGAGGTATGGATCCAAGTTCATTTATTTTGCCTATGGATATCTCATTGTTCAGCACCATTTATTGAAACGGCTACCCTTTATCCACTGCATTGCCTTTGTGCCTTTGTAAAATATCAGTTGTCAATATATACACAACTTGCATTTTAACATCATTGTGAGTTAGGGCTGTTTAGAATAGTCTCTTGAAGCATCAGATGCGGTAAATCAGGGTTGTATTCTTTGCATTTTTAAGCAAATTCTTTAATAAGATATAAGCTAAATACAGAAAAGCATACAAATCATAAGTGTATAGCTTGATGAATTTTCACAAAGTAAACACATTCGTGTATCTACCACCTAGATAAAAATAGGACATTACCAACACCCTACAGCCCCTTCTCATGCTCTTTTCTAGTCACTGTACTTTCTCTGCACAGGTATTTGCTCTCCTCCTTTCTGTCACCATTGATGAGTTTTGCCTCTTTATAGAAATGGAGTGATATCTGTACTCTTGAGTCTGCGTACTTTTGCTTAACATTGTATTTTGGGGATTCATTTGTGTTGTTGCATATAGTAGTAGTTCTTGTTGTGGTATATTATTTCCTTCTATGAACATATCACAGTTTATTAATCCGTTCTGCAGTTATTAGACATTTGGATGGTTTCTCCTTTGGGCTTTTAATGCTTTTATGAACATTCTTGTTCATTCTTTTGCAAATAGGTAAGTATTTTCTGTTGGATATATCCCTAGGAATGGCATTGCTGGTCATAGTGTATGGATATGTTCAGCTATAGTAGAGACTGCCAACATTTTCCAAAGTGGTTGAACCAGTTTATGCAACCCCTTCACTTCATCCAGTAGTATATGGGAATTATGTTGTTCAGCATTCTTGTTAACACTTGATATGTCCAGTCTTCTAAAATTTTAGCCATTCTGGTGCATGGATGGTGTTCTCGTGAGTTTGAATTGGTATTTCTCTGGTGACTAATGAGGTTGAGAATCTTTATATATGTTTATTGGTCATTTGAATATTCCTTTTAGTGAATTGTCTATACAGATTGCCCATATTTCTATTGGGTTGTTTCTTACTGATTTTTATGAGTTTTATTTTTTTTAATATCTTCTGGCTATGTCTTGTTTCTTTATAACTTTGTATTTTAAAGACTTAACTCCTCCAATAAGCTTCCTGCAAATGTCCCTGCTATAGAGAACAGGAAGATAAGCCTTTTGGTCTATGCAAATAATATGTTTTTTTTTTAATGAATTGGGGTAAATCTCATTTGGCATATGGCAGTTCAGTTTTTCTAAAACTAAATTATTGTTTTTGGTAGATTTCCCTGGCCTTTAATGGGCCCATGCAAATTTGCCCCTTGATTTATTTGGGACAGGGTTTCTCAAAAGTGGCACTATTAAAATTTGAATGGGATAATTATTTGTTGTGGCAGCTGTCCTGTGCACTGTGGGATGCTTAGCAGCATCTCCCAGGCCTCAACCCACTAGAGGCCAGTAGTACCTACCCCCCACTTTGTGACAACCAAAAATGTTTCCAGACGTTGCTGAATGTCCCTGGGGTGGGAGGTGAGTGTGTTAAAATTGCCCCAGTCAAGAACCACTGATCTAGATTTGTTTTGTGGGTATTTTACCAGTTTGCCAGGAAATTACAGAGCTCAAAATTACGTGTGTTTTCTAAAATACATATGGAAATACAAAGGACTAAGAATAGCCAAGATATTTTTTAAGCAGCAGGTCAAGGCGAGAAGACTTGATCTATGAGATATCCTGATTTATTATATATAAAGCTATAGTAACTAAAGCACTTTGGTATTAGCACAGTGTTAGACCAGTGGAAAACAGTAGAGAACCCAAATCCAGTTCCACGTGTATCCATAAACTTGTTTTCCTTTAATAGAAGTTCTCTTACAGAGCAGAGGGCAAAGGAGGGGCATTTCTTTAAGTGGTCCTGGGACTATTAGATATCAGTATGGAAAAAATTCAAATTGGAACCCTACTTTACTCCGCACTCAAAAATCCATTCTAGGTAGATTAAAGACCTAAGCATGAAAGGCAAAACTATTTAGATGTTAGAATATAGTGGTTTTCAAACGATGTTCTTAAGAGTCTTAGAAAAAACATGGCTTGTAGTGGGAAGGGGACAGTGGATCAGGGAAGTTCTAGGTCTTGCGTGCTCTTTTGGAAATTTTAAACGCTATTTCTTAAAAAACTGTAGTCCTCCTCAGAAAAGGCTTGAAAACCCGTGCTGTGTGGCATAGAAAGACTTCTGTGTTTGTGCAGACACAAACTTATTTTTTTTTTTGAAAATAGTATTTGACTTGCTTACAGGGTTTTCTCCCCTAGTAGTCTGTAAATCCTTCAAGGCCAGGGACTGGTTTTTTTTCATTGTTTTTCCATGGGGTCTGGAATTGTTTGGACTCAATAAAATAAATGTTTGTTAAATGAATTCAAGCACTGGGAGTGGAGGGAATGTATAGAGAAGAGCAGAGAGGAAGGAAGGTACTTTGAAGAACACTCTCATTTACAGAAAGGGAGAAACCACTGTATTGTAATAGTTAAGAACCGTGTTACAGACATTAAGGAAAAAGCAAATGCATTTATTCTGTTGCAAGAATACAGAGTGTTATGTTTGGCTGTGTACCTAGGGGTTATGCTTATGGATTTTAGAATCAGACAGCAGGAGTCAGTCATATCTAGGCTCTGCCTCTTACTAGCTAAACAATATTGGGCATGAACTTGACTTCTTTAAAACCTAGTATTCACACATAAAATGGGAATAATATTATTCGGTGATTTAAGAGGTCATTGATGACCTTGAGATAGAGCTTTCTGCATTGCGGGATTAAAAGCTAGATTATAGGAGCTTGATTCTACTATATTGTTAAGCCTAAAGAACATTGAGAAGCTCAGTAGGAAACAAACATTGAGACGCTGTAAAGAACGATTTTTATAGAAATGAAATACATTTTCTTGAGAGAATCTTACAGTTATATTTTTTAAGCCACTTTATTGGGAGTGGTCTACAAAAGCATAAAGCTACAATTGGACTTTCCTGTTGAAAGTATATTTCTCAAAATGTTTGCTATATCTTTGTTAAGGTAAACTGAGTGGTAAAGTGCTTTTAAACATGTTGAGCATTTCATGTTTTAAAGTATGTTATGAAATTTTTAGAAATAAATCATACATCTTGATTCCAATTTTTTCTAGAAAAATTTCCTGGAGCAACCCCTGATGGCCTAGCGGTTAAAGTTTGGCACGATCCGCTTCGGCATCCCAGGTTCAGTTCCCAGGCGCGAACCACACCACTCGTCTCTCATTGACTATGCTGTGGCGGTGGCTCATGTAGAAGAACTAGAAGGACTTACACGTAGAATATAGAACTATGTACTGGGGCTTTGGGAAGGGAGAAAGAAGAGAGGCAGATTGGCAACAGATGTTGGCTCAGGGCAAATCTTTCCAAGCAGGGAAAAAAAAAGAAAAAGAAAAATTGCCTAAGTGTAAGTTATTTATACTCATTTTTTATGACTTCTTATATAAGACTCTCCTGAAAAAAACTATACTGGCTGCAAAGCTATCTGCCGATAAACAGGTATCCATATGGAGAGATGAAAATGGTGATTTTCAAGTAGAGAAGAATTCAACCCTTATAAACTACACAGCAGGTAAACAGAATTTGTTGGCAGTGAAATATTCCCGTTAGTTCTAGTAGAAAAAGGTAACCAAGCATCAATCAAGATTTCAGTGGTGCTTGTAGAGAGTAGTTGGGTCATGTCACAGATGTAAATTGTAAATTATTGTAACTTCATTTTATATAGTTACTCATTACAAAGGAGTTTATTATTATACTAGATTATTGAGGCTAACATCATTAAAATGAAACTGCATGGTGCTTTCTTATATAAGAGGAATTTGACAGTAAACTATTTACTTAAGGCATATACTGATAGTATAGCCTCTTTGTACTTTTAATTCTTATGTTGTTTTGATCTAATAACGGCATTTAGGGGGTCAAAATACCTTTTTTTTAGAAACCGTGATACAGCCATATGCTGTCTTCAAAATCTTACTTCAAATAAAGCAATAGAGGCAAGTTGGAAGTAAAAGCATGGAATACATAAACAAAATAATAAGGGAATTATGGTGCCAGTTATCAATGGATTGCCCCTGTGTAACAACATCAGAGTGTTGGCCTCTGTTGTCTGTTCTGCAATAATGGAGCTGCACCCAGTAGACATTTCTCTTTTGCACCTGGCAGGGGTTAAGCTTTGTCAGAGAAAGTTTAGGACAAAGGGTCTTCCTTCCTAATTCCAGGGTGTTTCCATTCTTTCCTTTTTCTTTCTCCTGCAGTACAACCAGCAGTGGCACAATTCAGGGGTGTCTACAGGGACTCACCCACAGTGGGTGATCCACAGTGGATTCAGTGGATCCCCTTGGATGGCTTAATAAGGAGAATGAGTGGCACCCCTGCAAGTGGAATCCCAGTGAATCCAGTAGGCATCCCAGCCTCAGCCTACCTGCCCCTGGGAGGGGACAGGGCTTTCCTGTTTGCCAGTCTCAGCCTGCTGTTTCCTACCTGCTGAGCTCTGCCCTGATCAGGGACCGGTACTGGCCTTGGGAAACATGACAATCTTCTCCACCATCCCTGTGCTGTAATCATTCCTTCTCCAACAAGGCCTGAAGGCAGCCTTGGTGAGGGGGTCTTCTCCCAAATTTGTTTCTTTCTTAACTACTCTACTGTAATTCTGGGTTATTCTCTATAGTTTCCTTTAAAGGTTTATGGTTAATTGTTCATTATATAAACTGTCCCTGCTCAATCTATTGGTTGGTTTCCCTGTCCTGAGTGAACACTGATTCTTATCATTTTATATTATTTTATAGGGTGTTAGTGCTAAGGGGAAAAATGAAAGGGGAACAAGTTGGATAGGGAGTGTCAGGACAAGAGGATAGTTTATATTTTAAATGACATGTTCAATACAGCCTCACCAAGATGACATTTGAACACAGAATTAAAGATAGTGAAGAAGATGAGGCATGAAATCATCATGTGGAAGAGGATTCCAAGTGGAAGGAACATAGAGTGCAAGTCTGCAGGTGGGAGAGTGCCTGACATGTACCAGGAGCATAATGGAGGGCAGAGGTACAGGGGATGACTGGCCAAAGATGATGTCAGAGAGAGTGTGGGACCAACTGTATGGGGCTTGAGGTCCATCATAAGGACTTGAACTTTCCCCCTGACAGAAATGAAGAGCCCCTTGAGAGATTTCACAATGTCAGGGTGTGACATCTGGTTTTAAAGGGTCACTCCAATTGGTGCATTGGGGATAGATTGTGGGTCAAATATAGAGGCAGAGAAACCAGTTAGAAGGATACAGCGATAATCCAGGCCAGAACAATGGTGCAATGTGGTCCACCCAGCCATCAGGGACTAACAGGGTGTGGACTTCCATACCCACCGCAAGCAAAGAAAAAACTAGTCAAAATACGTGATATAATTATTTCGCTAATGATCAGTCTACATATGCAGTGGGTGAAAGTCCACAAGGCCAGAGAAAAGCAACCTTCATGTAAAGAATAATTCTGAGGAACTCTGAGTCACACCACCTGCAACAACCACAGATTCTAGAATTATTTGAGATGCCAAGACAATGAGGAGGGAATAATCTTTTCAACAAGTAGTGCTGGGACAGGTGGATATCCACATGTGAAAGAATAAAGGTGAACCCCTACCTCACACCATATACAAAAATGTTACATCTTCTTACCATCAAAGATGTAAATGTAAGACCTAAAACTATAAAACTCTTGGAAGAAAACATGGCCCTGGATTAGGCAATGTTTTTGTAATTATGGCACCCAACACATAAGCAACCAAAGGGAAAACAATCAATTCAACTTCATCAAAAGTAGAACTTGAGTGCGTTGAAAGACACGATCAAGAAAGTGAAAAGACGACTCACAAAAGGGGAGAACATGTTTACAGATCTTTACATATCTGATAAGGGTCTACTATTGAGAATATATAATACGTTCTCACCTCTCAACAATAAAATACAAATAGCACAATGAAAAATGGGCAATGCATTTGAATAGGCATTTCTCCACAAGAAACATGCCTGCCTGGTGCTGTGCTGTGCTGTCCCTGCCTGAGGCTGCAGTTCCTGTGCTGGCCATCAGGTGGCAGCCTCCTGTGTCAGTGGTGCCCACTGAGCTTTGCTGGAGCAATTGGAAAAAGGAGGAGTCATGCAGAAGTCATGCTGACCCTCCGCCTGCCTCGGGACCCACTTGCACTTCCTATTACTAGTATTCCTCTTCACCATCTGAGTGGAGCAAAAGCAGGAAGGAGGGATCCAAGATGCCCCTATTTGTTCATTCAGCAGCTATGTGCCAAGCCCTCACCCTGGGCCAGGAACCCTGGTGGGCCCAAGGGTGGTGCTGAAATCTACCCAGTGGTCCCTGCCCACCAGGAGCTCAGTCTGGAGGCAGATGGACAAAAGCACAAAATCAGAGACACGTGAAAGAGAAGAGCATGAACTGGAATGAAAATAAAGAGTGTCCTGCAGGGAGGGCTGGGGTCTCACTCGGTAGGAGGGTCTGAAAGGCCTGACTGAGGTGACATTTGCTGTGACCAGAATGACAGGAGGACCCACCGCTGCACTCACCTGTGATCAGCGTGCCAGGGAGAAGGCACTGCTGATGTGGAGACACCGAGGCAGAAGTGAGTTTGGCCAGAGGAGGTTAGAGAGGTGGGCACTGTGGCTGCAGAGAGCCTGGAGGGGAGAGGAGGGAGAAGGGCAGGCCAGACCCGGGAACTAGGAGATGGTGTGAGGTGTCTCCTCCTCTCTGACAACACTGCTCCCCACCCTGCATCTTTAAACCGCAAATATTCGCTCTCTCTCCATCTCTGTGGACCAGGAATCCTGCACAACTGAGCTGGAGCCTCTGCTCATCGCGTCTTCCTGGTAGGGGCTGTGGCTTCCACTGAGGCTGGACTAGGATGAGATGTGTTGTCAAGCTAACTCTTGTTGGCTCGGTCAGGAGCAGCTTCACTGAGAGCCCGGCTCCTTTCTGTCTGTTGGCCAGGGCACTCCCTTGGTTTCTTCTGTGTGGGCCTCTGCATAGGGGAGCTCAGGACGTCCATGTATGTCCCCAGGTCCAGGGGTCAGACAGACTGAGAGAGGGGAGCAATGGGAGAGTGTCGAGGGAACATAAGAGAGTGAGTGAGAGAGAATTACAGCCTCGGTGGTGGAATCTGGGAAGGGTCGTCCTGTCACTTGTGCTGGGTCTGCTGGTCAGAAGCCAATATCTAAGCTGTCATTGGTCCACAGGGACGTATAGAACAAGCAGGGAGATCATCCCTGCAGGGGCATGTTGACCTTGACTCGATTGTCCTGGTGGTGAAAGGCTCCCTTCCTACCTGGGCTGATCCTGCGTTGAGCTCAGATCCTCCTCCTTGGGAGTGTTGCTCGTCGGGGCCCGGGTGTGCTCTCCCGGGTACCCTGGGCTCCTGTCCCCTCCAGGATAGAGAGGTACACTGAGGGGGCTTATGCCAGAGCAAGCAGGGACCACTCTACCCTCCCAGCTCATTTGCTTCCTTCCCCAGGTGGGCCAACTCCTCAGGAGCCTCTCCTCACTGCTCACCATCTTCTCTGCTCTGAGAGCACCTCGTTTCAGCCTCTGAAGAAGACCTGGGGAGAAGTTTGCAGGTGGGAAGGACTCTCTCCATGGGAGCCCCAGAGTGGACATGGACCTTCGACAGGGCTGGGCATTGTCCCCTCAGTCAACTTGGACTTCCTGGGAGGCAGCAACCCCTGGGGGCAGGGCCTAGGCTGGTGGCAGGTCTCTAAGCATCCCCACAATGCCCATCTTCCTGGTCTCTCCTGATTTGGCACAGGCCTGCACAAGCACACAATATTTCAGAGCCCCTGGGGTTATGTGCAGCCCATCAAGGCCACTGTGTCTGTCTCATTGTGTGGTTGTCCGTCTCACCTTCCTGGCTGATTCGCTGCTCTTTTCTAGATCCAACCTCAGGCTGCTGCAAAGTTGACTTTCCACGTCAGCTGCCACTGAGATGGCTACTGTTTCCAGAAATGCTTAGGGGCCGGGCTTTGTCCACCCATGGCGCCATCAAGTGGGCAACCTCTGACAGTGAAGCCACCCCGCTTCAGGCTTGCGTGGCTCACAGGGCCGTCATTCTGAGGGGGTGGGGATGGGACCTGCCCCGGGCAAAACCACCACGAATCTCACTGTTCTTCCCTCAGCTTCAAATGCTCCTCAGTTGGTTGTATGTCTTTGGTCTCTTCCCAGAGGTTGTTTCTGACAGTGCATCCGGTGTGATCATGGCTTCCGGGAAGAGGATTGGCTGAATTCCTCACTCCACCATTCGATGTGTCCTGCTGCCCCACGCTGATCACTTTCTGAAGGTGCATCCTTTCAGCAATCTGAGGACCCAAGATTGTGAGTCTGTGTCCTGGAGGGATTTTGAGAAGAGCTGGTGGGATGGCAGTATTGCAAAGCATAAAGTCTTGTTTCCAGAAAGCTGTCTGGGATCCTCAGCATCTTGCTGTTTTGGAGTCAAAGCCCTGAGATCTTTAAAAAGCCAGCAATGCTAGAACATGGGCAGGACAAACAAAAGTCTCTGGGCTCCAACACCAATTAAAATATTCTGAATTTCTAGTAACCTGAGATGAGTGGAAAGGAATTGGGAGTGTGGAGTGGAGGGGCGGTTTGGGCCAACTCTGCATCTGGGAGGAGAAATGCCATGCAGAGAAGCCTTTCTGGGTGCATAAGTGTGGGACATGTGTGCAGATCCCTCTTTCAGACATTGCTGCTGCTGCCCTTCAGTTCCCTCAGCCCACTTGAGTCCCTGCAGTCCCTGGGAGCCAGTCCCCAGCAGGCCCACAGTGTCCCCCTGGAGCACCTGCATCCACTCTCTGCCTGAGGGCCCTCTCCTGCACCAGGAGCTTCCTCTCCTGCAAGCCTGTGCCAGCCTGTAGCACAGAAGCCTTCACGACCCCGGGGTAAACCCTCCACCCATGGGGACAGAGCCAGTCCGGGTGGGATCTCATCTCCCAACAGGACTAGGTTGGATGCTCACCTCAGTGCTCCCTCGTCAGGCCCCGCAGTGGGTCTCCTCCTCCATGCTCCCTTCCCCTTGGCCTCCCTCGGGCCTCCTCCATCACCTGCAAACAAACCACTTGCCATACATCCTTGTCTGCTTTGGGCCCAAAACCTGCCGAGGCTCCACGCTGGCTGTGACTTGGAGCAGGTCATCCAGCCTTCTGGACTTGAGCTTCCTCATCTGTAAGATGGGGACTAAAGGCCTGCCTCCCGGAGTCATCAGAGGAGACACAGCATGGGAAGATGCAAACCGCTGCAAAGAAGGATGCCAGGTGATCACCCAGTGAAAACACCAACCTTGCCAAAGAAACAGGAGCTCGTGAGGCTGAGGGAGGAACGCGGGCAGCCTGTCCAAATAACGTGGAGAGTCACTGACGAGTGTGGACGTGCAGGGTAGGCCCCCGAACAGTGGAAGAGCCATTCGACAAGGAGGGTGACAGGGCAGAGGCTTCAAAGGAGAAATATTTAAGTGTTGGAGGATCACAGAGGCCTTAGGAAAATAGTGAGGCCCTGGAACAGGTTACTGAAATGCTATTACTGGCTGGAAAAATGTGTTACAAATACCCAGTCCACTCTGGATTACTTCTCATTGGTTGTAGGAATGAGTGCACACTTGTGATTAGAACCCACATTTTGTTAAATATAGGATATTTTTATTTTTCTTAATTTTTAATTATTTTTTTTGTCGATGAAGTGCCAAGCATGGGTTTTCTCCGTTCTTCTCTTTGCATGGGTGGCCTCTACTTTCAGAAGTGGATTCCTGGTGGTCATCACCCCTGCTAACCCGAGGGACAGCTCTCTTTCAGGTCACACAGTGGATGTGAGCTCCAGGTGGGCAGGGACCACGTCGGGTCATACTCACTGGTGAAGTTACAGTGCTCAGCCCATGGCAGGGACCAGATCGTATTGGCTGAATGAGTGAGTGAAACAATGAACGAATGCATGAATGAGTACATGAGTGCAGGAGTGAGTGAGTGAAGGAATGAGTGAAGGAATGACTGGGTGAATGAAGCAATAAGTGAATAAACCACAGAAGCTGGATCCACACAAGAGGAGCCTTTATCTGTGGCAGGCTCACAGGGGGTCACAGCACAAGCCCTGGACGGTGGCATGGAGCATGTCCAGCTGTCCTTCCAGCGCTGAGCCTCCGTCACCCTCAACACAGTGTGGTTCTGGATCTTCTTCAGCTCCTCCTCAAAAATTGCTGAATGTTCCCGGGAGCAGGGCAGCAGGAAGGGAACCTGAGGAGGGACTTCCCAGACCCTGTGCCCTGGAGGACCACTGTGACAGCCTGGCAGGGGGCTCTTAACACGCTCCAGGCACCAGGCTAGAGATGCTCAAGCCATTCCTCAGGGAAGTCTCCCAACAGCCTATCAGGAGGCCAAGTTATTTCCTCATTGTACAGAAGGGGAAACTGAGGCTGAGAGCCTCACCTGCATCAGCAGCTGGAAAGAGGCTGAGCAGGGACTAGGACCCCTATTTCTCTGACTTTGGATCATTCCAAACCACTGTCCTGCACTGCGGCCTCCTCAGGCTCAGGGGTCCTGGCCTCCCTGGGGCCTGCACCCTTCTGGCCTCCAGCCATCACTGAACTAAAGGGACAGGGCCACTCCATCTGCCTGGGGCTGGGTATGGTGGCCAGGGAATGGCAGCCGTGGGCACTGTGGGCTCTCCCAGTACCAAGCACCAGCCTATCCCCCCGCAGAGTGAGGTCTCTCTGGGCATCAGGACCAAAATTTCTCAGAACTTTAGGGAAAAGAGGTCCCTCCCTCAGCATGGGGGAGCCCTTCTCAGGCAGGCCCCATGGAGTCTAAGAGGCACTGGGTTCAAATCCCGGCTCTGCCACTCTGCAGGGCACAGAGGGGGCAAGTCTCTTTGAGCCTCAGTTTTCTAATCAGTGAAATGAAGACAATAATTGCTCCTCCCCCAAGGAGTTGTGGGGAGGATTCAAGGAGATAGCTCAAGAGGAGAACAGAGGCCCCGGTAAGTGCTCATCACCGTGAGCTGTTCCTGCTGATGTCACCCCACGGAGAGCCCCCTGGGGCCCTTCGCTTCTGCCCACTCTGATCTCCCACCAGGCATGCCCTATTCGCTCTGACTCCGCTGTTCCTCTGGAATGCCTTTCTCCACCCCATCTCATCCCACGGCAGTCAGCCAGCCAGCCAGGTGGGGATCCAGGACCCAGCCCCATCTCTCCTCCCGTGATTCCTCTTCATTAGAGCTAGTAGCTGTTGAGCTCTGAGAAGGTGCAGGGCACTCCAGGTGCAGCCTCAGCGAACTTGTCTGACACCACCATGAAAGGTCGGCTGCCACCCCACTTCACAGGTGAGGAAACCGAGGCTCCAATGGCAGTGCCTCTCCGAGGTCACCGGGGCTCTCTCGCTCGTCCCCACTGAGCAGGGCCCCTCCATCGCAGAGGCTGAATGTGCTGGATATGTGGGCTGGGGCTGGCACAGTGCCTGAGGCAGCCATCACTCCTCTAAGACCCTGAGGTGTGCTTTGGGTACAATGACCTTCTCCAAAGCCTCCAGCCCTGTGCTCTGACCTTCTGGCACCTTCTACGACACCTCCACTGTGTCTTGTCAAAGTCACTTCTGCTCACACAAGCTCAAGTGGGTCCTGCTGTTGCAACTGAGAACTCCCCCCGGAGGGAGCATGTTCAAGGAGGTCCCTGTGACTCACTGCACTGCCCTAGATGTGCTTTCCCTACTGAGGATGGGGCTCTCTGCTTGGAGGGAGAGGGAGCAGGCAGGAGTGTCCAGACCCTCATCATCATCTGTCCTGGATGGCAGGCCAGGCTGCTCGGCTCAGGTGAGTTAGGGAGCAGGAGGGGCATGGGCAAGGCCAAAGCTGAGTCAGGTGTGGTAGGGGCGGGGCCCGGGGTGAGGGGAGTGGTAGGGACAGAAGCAACAGGAGCGGGGCCTTCCAGCTGGGCAGGTCACCCCAGGTACCTTCATCCCCTGCATCCTAGCTGCTCCTCCTTCTCCCTCCCTCCCTCAGGTCTCTGCTTCAGGGTCTCTGGACTCCCTGTTCCCAAACAAGATCACAGGGTAGAAGGAGACCTTGGGTGTCAGAGACTGTGACCAACACCTTAACATCACGTTTACATTATGAGCCAGAACCTCCACCTCTAGCGATCGGTCCTAAAGAAGTAGAGATTTATGGATGCAGGTGTTCCTTTCAGCACACTGACGGGAGTGAAAAATCAGAAATGATCCGTGTTGCCCAGCAGAGTCTCTTAGGAAATTCTGAGGCCGACACAGAGGAGGAAGAGGATTGACTGGCAGGGTCCAGCCCTGGGGAAATCAGGTTCCAGAAGAGCACACTCCCTGAAGTCCTTCCCACACGATAGCCGCAAGTGCACACCCACACACACTTGCACATAGACATACCCATGTGCATACAGATGCACATAGCTGAATGGGCACATGCACACACGTGCACACACACGTGCATACAAAGGCAAAGGACTGAAACGGTGAACACTGCCTATTAAGGGCACTCCTCAGTTTCCACTTAATCCTTAATTCCCTTGGAATTCATTCTTTTGCTGTAATAAACGTTCATTGTCTTTGTAATAAAAACCTTACAAAGAAAAACTAAATAATGTACTTCAGTCCAAAGATGAGTGATAAATGGATAACATTAACCATGTGATTTTAATCTTGTTAGAATTATAAGAGGAATAGAGGCACATTCTATCAAGTTGAAACATCACGCAGGCCCCTAAAGGAGAAGAGAAGCGAGTGGCAATTCCCATCCCCAGTGATGAAGCCCATGGACAATTTGGTGCGTATCTCTCTGGCTCTGTCTCTCTCTATCTGTCTGTCTGTCTCTGTCTCTCTCTCACACACAGATTCATTTTCACAGATGCGTGTCTCCCGGCTGATATCACATATACGTGGTCTTACAGATGAGACGGATGGATCCCATCGCCTCGCCATGGACAGTAGAGTTCCTTCCAATTGTCTGCTATTGCAACCAGTGCTGTGATGAATAGTCTGGAAAATACATCTTTGAAAAGTTGGGCAGGAATTTCTGTGGGATGAAGTCCTGGGATCAGCACCGCCAGCACAGGCTTGCCCCTGGGGACAGCGATGTGTCCTGCAGGCTGGTCTCCAGAGAGGAGTGTCCTTTCACACTTGTCTCTAGGGGTCTACTGGGGCCTCTGCTTCCTGACATTGTCACCAGGGCTTGTCATCACCACACTGGAACCCTGCCCGTCTGATGGGGACCAGTGCCCTCTCCACAGTGTCTCCGTGTGCGCGTCTCCTCCTCGGGGAACTCGCGCATGTCTGACACATGCTGCCCCTGTGTAGCGCCTCTCGTTGGCGTTGAATGTGTTTGCTGTTTATCTCTTTTTAAACTCTGACTTTCGAGCGTGTTTTTAGACCACAAGGATGCGTAACCTTTCCCTGGCCTTGTGTTATGAGAAATACATTCCAGTTTATGGTTTGTCTTTCCAGCTTTCAACCCTTTTCTTGTTTTTGTTTTTTCCGCATGAAGAGCAACGCGTTTCGTGTGTGGCTTCTGGCCCTGGTGTCCCACTTAGAACAACAGTCTGTACCCCAAGATTATGCACATATGTACCAAAAGGTCTTTCTTGGATACATCAAATCTAGACTCATCTGGGATTTTCCTATCAAATTAGAGAAATTCTATTTCAAATAAAAACAGAAAAGGAAAACCTATCAGGCCATGTGAAAATGAGTGGACATACACAAATGGCCACCTACGGCATGATTTCACTTATAGGAAACATCCAGAACAGATTAAAAAAAAAAACCGTGACAGAAAACAGATTAGGGGTTACCAGGGCCTGAGGGAGAAATGGGGAGTGAGTGCTTTTAGAACAGGGTTTCCTTTTGGAGAATGAAATATTCTGAATCCAGACAACGGTGATGGATGCACAGCATTGTGAATGTACTTGATGCTCATGAGGTGTACAATTTAAAATGAAAAACAATAAATTGTTAAAAGATGAAAGTTAAATTTATTTTAAATATTCAAGATATAAACAATAAAAACAAAGCAATGAAACCAGGAAGGAAACAAATACAATAAACAGGGTAGGGAAGGAAATTTGTGGTAAGGGAGCAGGTGGAACAGGTGGGACTGGAGGTGCTAATGAGGGAGGTTCCCGAGCCAGCTCTCCCAGGCCAAAGAGATTGGCCTCAGCTGCCTCCCTGTCTCCTGCAGGCGCCTGTGCAGGGGATGGCTCTCATTGCACGGAGGCTGGGGCCTCAGCTGCATCAATGTTTCCTGAAGGTGCCTGTGCAGGGGATGGCTCTTCCTGCACAGAGGCTGGGGCCTCAGCTGCATCAATGTTTCCTGAAGGTGCCTGTGCAGGGGATGGCTCTTCCTGCACAGAGGCTGGGGTCTCAGCTGCCTCCTGGTCTCCTGCAGGAGACTGTGCAGGGGATGGCTCTCCCTGCACGGAGGTTGGGGCCTCAGCTGCCTCCTGTTTTCCTGCAGGAGCCTGTGCAGGGGATGGCTCTCCCTGCATAGAGGCTGAGGCCTCAGCTGCCTCCTGTTCTCCTCCAGAAGCCTGTGCAGGGCTTGGGTCTCCCTGCACAGAGGCTTGGGCCTCAGCTGCCTCCTGGTCTCCTGCAGGAGACTGTGCAGGGGATGGCTCTCCCTGCTCGGCGGCTGGGGTCTCAGTTGCCTCCTGGTCTCCTGCAGGAGCCTGTGCAGGGGATGGCTCTCCCTGCATGGAGGCTGAGGCTTCAGCTGCCTCCTGGAGTCCTGCAGGAGGCTGTGCAGGAGATGTCTGTCCCAGCACGGAGGCAGGGATCTCAGCTGCCTCCTCGTCTCCTGCAGGAGGCTGTGCAGGGAATGGTTCTCCCTGCACAGAGGTTTGGGCCTCTTCTGTCTCCTGGTATCCTACAGGAGCCTGGGTAGGGGATGGCGCTCCCTGCATGGACGCTGGGGCCTCAGCTGCCTCCTGGTCTGCTGCAGGACATGGTGGATATAATTTTTCTCCCGGGATTGAAGCTGGGTCCTCTGGTGTCTCTGAAGGTTTTATCACTGTCACTGCAGACCCTCTCACGGTAGCTGCTGATTCAGTCCTCTGGGACACCGGTGCCTCCATCGGGGAGATGGATGGAATATCCCCTTCCACCAGCTCCACGCTGTCTCCTGTCTGGAGCTCTGCAAAGACAGTGACTGGCTCCGTCCCAGAGATATCAGAGCCCTGCCCAGCTGTCCTTGCTGCTGCTTCTGCCCTCTGGACCTAATTCTCCCAGATCAGGCACACACCTGTGTCTGCACAGTATTCTACCCCTGAGGAAAAACCTACACCTCAGGGGCTTGGGATAAACCTCAGGCAGAAGGGCGCCACCCCTGCACTCCACGTCCCACCCAGCCGGCCTTGACCTGGGCTTTGAACCTGACCGACACCCCCAGGCTTCTAACACCTCACCGACTGCTCCTGCTCCTGCTCCTGCTCACGGTGGTCTACCCACATGAACCCGCCCTTCCAGGTACACATGGGGAGGGGATGTAGGGCTGCCCAGATGGGACCACAGTGGTAGCCTGGTTTGGAATGGCCTTCCTTGGGCCTCCCGGTGTTACCTTTCCGTCCCTCCGGGTGAACGGCAAGAGCTGTCGGCCGTGAGAGGGGCACCAGCATCTGCATTGGTCTTTGGGAGCTTTCCTGGGGCTCCGGCCCCTGGTCATTGGGAAGCAGCAACTAAACATGTTGCTCCTTCTAGACAAGTGCTAGACAAGTGAGTTCGCTTGGGGACTGTGTTTTGGATGTGGGTGTCTAGTTACCAGGGTTCCAAGTTCTGTTGGGCTCTGTGAGGTCACTTCCTGGGATCCCCTTACCTAAGCTTCCTCCTCACACAAGACCTTCCTAAGGGCCCCCCGGGCTGCTGACTGCTCACTCTCCATCTCCATACCCTGTCCAGACACAGTCACACCGACACAGTCCACCCCACAGCCTCTGGGGACGTCTGGACGCAACCAGGGCCCCAGCTTTGAGGACACAGAGTTGAATTCAGTCCCGCTCCTGCTTCTTGCCAGTGATGTCACCCTGGACAACCCTGCGCCTCTCAGGGCCTCCCCTCTCAGGGTCTCTCCTGTGTTCATGTCCCTCTCTGTGTAGTGGGGGTCATTCTAGCATCTACTTCCTAGGGATGTCATCAGGTGTATAGACCTAGAGATCCCTTCAGAGTCTGTGAATCCCGTGGGCTGCTCCCACACGTAGCTCCTGCACAGACTTGGCAGTGCAAGGATTACAGAAAGGGCTGGCTGTAGCAGAGAATACAACGCAAAGAGGCTTGGGTCTGCTGGGCGTCTGGGAGAGGCACTTCCCCTCTTGCCTGTTTCCCAGTGTCCCTAGGGAGGTTTGAAATGAAATGACGTTCAGACATCATCTCCTTCTGGCTCGCAACCCTCCAGGGCCTCCTGTTATGTTTAGACTCAGGTCCAAGTGCCTGAGTGGCGGTCATCTCAGCCTATGTGGTGGGCAGCCCCCTAATGGCTCCCAGCGTTCCCACTTCCTAGGCACACAACCTATGTAATCCCTGCTCCTCAATGAGAATGGACTTTGCGGCTGGCATCTAACCTATAGAATAGGGCCAAGTGATGGGATGTCACTTCCACGGTCAGCTTAACGAAAGGTCTGTGACTTCTGCCAGGTTCTGTCTCTCCTGTGTTCATTATATCTCTCTGTCTCTGTCTCTCTCTGTCTCTGTCTCCCTGTCTCTGTGTCTCTGGCTGTCTGTATCTCTCTTGGTCTCTCCCTGTCTGTCTCTCTCTTTGTCTCTGCTCTCTGTCTCCCTGTCTCTGTCTGTGTCTCCTCTCTTTGTCTCTCCTACCCATCTTTCTATCTCTGTGTGTCTCTGTCTCTCTTTCTCTCCCTCTTTCTGTCTCTCTGATCCACTATTCAGGAGAAGCCAGATCAGATTTTATGAGCTTCCTTCCCCATGGCACCCCCTAATGCAAAGATCTGGCAGAGGCTCCAGGCCCATAGACAGAAAAGGCCTGAAACCCCCCATCCAAACTGAATCCTACCACAGCCCCCATACTTGTGAATGATCTCTGAGATGGCTCCTGCCTCTATCGAGCTTGAGTTGAGAACACAGCCCAAGCCTCCTGCTAGACCTTGACGGGGAGCCTCCCAACTGACCTGAGCCTGGACCCTGGTAGAGACACTGTCAGATGCTCAATGATAGGCCTCATAAGTACTAAGTGAGGCTAATGCTGTCACCCAGCATAGACAGCTAGTACCTCCTTCCAAGCCTGGGTCTGGCCCTGTCATCCTATCTCCCTCACTTCTCTCCTCCCCAGCTCACTCTAGCCACACTGGCTCTTTTCTCACCTCCTCTCTCGTCAGATTCTCTTCTGCCTCCAAGTCTCTGTGCCTGTGTGCTCCCCTCCAGCACGCAGTTTGCAGACAGATGCAGGGCTGGTTCCTCTTGTCCCTCTGCTCAGGGCACAAATGTCCCCAGGGGGGCCTTTTACACCCACCTAGGGGCTCCAGGCCCTCCCTCCTCCAGCACCCTGCTTCATTGCCCTGTAGCACCTGCTCTTCTTTTTCGCATGGATTTGATCATGATTTTGTCCCTTCCACCTCCAGGCTGTGAGCTCCTGGAGGACAGGGACCATGTGGGTGCTTTCAGCACTGCCCTCAGGACTAACATGGGCCCTGCTCAGGGTGAGTGCTGGCGCCACAGTAGCTGACAGAATCATGAGAGGATCTCAGAGTCCCCTCCCGCCTCTGAGCAGCTCCCATTGTGGACGTGGATGCCAGTAATCAAAAGTGCCTGTTGCCTTGGACAGGGGAACACCCAGAACGAGCCCTGGGCGTCCCTTCCCTGCTACACTTGCTCCATTGAGCAGGAGTGGACCCAGGACACCCCTGGTGGTCAGCCCTAGCCTTGCAGCCCCAGGCAGGAAAGCAGAAAGCAAAACACACACCTTTCTTTGTTTGGGGTCCTCAAGGCAGTGGTTCCACCAGGGCCGAGGGCGAAAAGGAGCAGGACCTGTGGGCTCCAGGAGGGACGTGAGGGATCTCAGAAGCCTCTCTTGCTCCCCACTTTCCTTACACTGGCGCTGGCATGTCCCGTTGAGTCACAAGGCCTCCACACCCTAGCCAGGGCAATGACTCCACCTCACTTCCAAAGGAGGACCCCGAGGCTCCGACACGGATGGTCTTGTCCCTGGTCCCCAGACAAGTCGACCAGTGTTCTGCCATGTTCTGCACTGCCCGGGGCCCCAGTCCCCAAGCTCTCAGGCTGCCCTCTGCTCAGCAAGACCTCGAGGGAATGGAATGCATTTTACAACGACTCAGAGAACAGTGGGTCATGGATGGAGAACGAAGGTCAATAGACTCTTCTATAAGCCTGTGGGACCCTTAGAGTCACCTCATCTATGCACCCCAATTACAGAGACCGAAGATCAGGCCTTCTGTCCTGTAGCCCCTCCCCCCTAGGGGGTCACATCCTAGTTCCCGGTGCCCAGAGTGGTGGACACAGGACGCCAGACCTGGTTCTCTGCAGGCTGCTCTAGGGATGGCCTCAACCCCTGCATCCCCCTATGCACCTTGGGGACCCCCTGCCTATAGTCTGGCATCTCTCCCCCTCATGCTATGGGCCTGCGCATGTTGCTAGGGGACCGGATGCCCCTGCCCCATGGCAGAGCTGCCTCCAACCTCTTTCTTCCTTCCTCCTGTCACCTCCCCAGTGTACACCTTCCCTTCTGACACAGGGTTGGGCAGTCAGAGTGTGTGTGTATGCTTGTGTGTGTGAGTGTGTCCATGTGGGGATGCGTAGAGGAAAGGGCCCTACATGGGGGACGTTGGCAGGGGTCCGCCAGGATCTTAGGGTTCTCATTCTCAAAGCAAACCCCTTGGAAGTGTTGAGGCTTGCCTAAGAGCTTGGAATGCTCTCTTCTCCTCTAGACTCTGCCCACCTCGTGGGCCCAGGGCCTGTCCCTGCTTCTCCTGGCCTCAGTTTCCCAACTGTCCTGTGAGGGTTGGACAGGGAGCAACATCAGCCCCGATGAGCATGGACATGGCCCGGGATCTCTGCCCGCATGAGTGAGGCAGGGATACCCTCACGGTCTCACAGGCCTCTCTCCTGTGGGGCAACCAGGCCTCCTGTCCATGGTCAGGCACACAGAGAGACCCTGCAGACAGCACTTCTGGGTGACACAGCCCGCAGCACACACGTGTAACACAACGGTCCCCTGACATGGCTGCTTTCGTCTGTCCCCTCCCCCAGCCAACTGCTCGGTGACCCTCACATCCCCTACTTCCCGGGAACACGCCACACAAGCCAGGTGGGCCACATGGTGCACAGTTGGTGGGTTGGACATCTGGGGACGTGAGGGTCACTAAATATACACCGACCTCACTGTCCTGGTCCAAAGACTGCATCCCAGGGTCCAGCTCCATGCATGGCTGGTCCTGCGGACACGAAGACAGTGGTGGACACAGACCCTGGACAGGGAAAAGGCCAGGCCACCCTTTTACCTCCTCCTCTACACCCCCTCCCTGCCACATGAGGTCCATCCAGTCCCTGCCTGCAGCCCTGGCGGGTGTAGGAGGAGCTGAAGGGAGCCCAGCTGGGCAACTATTAGAGAGAGTTACTGTTATTAGGGAGCCCCCTGGGTGCTGAGTGATTGCACTCCATTTTACAGATGACCAGTGATCCCAGCATTCAAGGTCACTCTGCTCTAAGTGAACAAGTCCAGACGTGAACAGGAGACTAGAAATCCTTGATTTTCACCAGCATTGAGCCAAGCATTGACCATCGAGGCTTTGTCCTGCGTTGGGGCTCCCCCAGCCAGGCGACCTCCTGAGTCCAAGCACTTTGGGCACCTTCTTCTCCCTGCTTGAATCCCAACACAGCCTCCTGAGGTCAGAGTCACTGACCCCATTTTTCACGGAGGAAACTGAGGCTCTGAGAAGACACCGCATGACCTTGCCTGTCACAGGGCTGTGAGGTGACCCAGCTGTGGGTTTGACCCCAGGTGAATCGGACCCTAAAGGCTCTGTTAGCACAGGAGACTGAGGAGGTGGCCTGTGAGCCCAGCCCAGAGGTGAGTCCATACTGGATGGGGGCTCGGGGGAGCGGCACTGCAGGCTAGGAGCTCTGAATGGGGCAGGGGCTTGGCAGGGTCCTTGGGGAGGAAGGCTCTGGGAGGGTGGGGTGCGGTGAGGGGTGCACTCTGGGGACGGTGTCTTGACCAGATCACACAAGGCCGTGACTCAGGCAAGGAGTCGGGCCTCACTACAGGTTGGTTGGAGGTGAACGAGCAGTCTCATCAGAGCCTCTGGCGGTTAGATCCTAGCTTTGGAGGGAGATTGGTGTGGGCACCTTATCCACCTCCACTCAAGCCCAGATCCCCAAGAACCAACAGGATGAGAAGGCTGCCTCCATTTCCTCCCATGTACAGTGGGCACTGTGGCGGTCGCCTACCTCCTCCCAGGGTTGGGCATGCTGCCTGGAGGGCCCAGAGAGGGCTTCTTGTCAAAGTAGCCATTCAGGACAGGTCTGTGCTCAGAGAGCTCTGAGTGATGGGACCAAGGGCAAGTCCCACCAGTGGGCTAAACAAGACGCTCCTGTCCACGTTGCTGTTGTTTATTCCAGGTGGACTGGGATGATGCAGCATCGCCCACCGTGTGGATGGAGAGGGCCAGCGAGGAGCTATGGTTGAAGAGCCTGAGACACAACGCTTGTGTGTGACCAAAGCTGTCTCGGGTGTGGTGGAGGCTGAGGAGGAAGAGGTGCTGCTGGAGGCAAGGTGAAACCAGAGACCATCGGGGACCAGGGGGCGGTTGATTTCCATAACTGTGGGGGATGGCATGATCAGCAGATTTTTCTGGACCCGGGAGGACACCCCAGGCTGGCACGCAGCTCTTGGGCTTCTTGGCCCTTTTGTGGGTGTGGATGTGAAACACTGGTTCCAAGCAAGAAGGTACTGGGAATGGGCTGTCAGAGAGAATGGGTAGGGCAGTCACCTTCTTTTCCTTGAAATCAGGGGACTCTGGGTCAAAACTCACGTTGCTCTCCTCCACCTTGGACCCGGAGGAACCAGCCAAGTGCTCGCTGAGCATTGGACAATGTCCCTGCCACTGAAGTCCTGGCCCCATCTGAGGTGTCCCAGCACTTGGTGTGGGAGCTGTCCCTGGTCCTGAAGCCTGTGTTGGGCCCTGGACGCTTGGAGGCTGGATGGAAGGGCTGCATTTGCAGAGGTCACGCCCACTGGGTGAGTGGGGACTCTGGGACACCTGAAGTCACAGATGCAAGTGACCTGCACCTGGGAAGGTGTGAGGGAGGTGCACAGAGGGCCGTGCCTCAGTGGCAGGCAGGGCTTCATGTCCATGGGCAGCACTCCTTGGCAAAGGTCAGCTAGTCCTTTGGACCCTGGACGGCAGAAGGCACCTAGTGCTGCCAGTGGTCCACGGAAGGCCAGGAAAGCCTGCTGACTGGCAGATATCAGGCCTGCAGCACGAGAGGTTCAGGGTGAAACTGCTCCTGGGTAGCCTGGGCCAGCGGGTTGGACAGAAAAGATGACCACCTGGTTTTTGTCACTCTAGTCTGTACGTGCTCGTCTCCCCAGCTAGCCAGACCCTGGGGAGGGTGGCCCTGTGGCTGAACAGCACTAGGGACTGAGGAGAAGGTGCCCTTGGCAATATCGAGTTCCTCCTCTTCATGTGAGGCCAGGTTGAGCTGGCTTCATGCCTGACCTCACCCCCTTGGCGACGGTGGGCTTCTTCAAGTCAAAGTCATACTAGGCTTCGGGTTCATGGCACTGAACACATTGGCATCCTCAGGGGTCTTCAGCATGGGTGTGAGGGGCCAAAGGAGTGTTGGCTGTGCTCAGGACAGCCACACCAGTGACAGGGAAATGCACAGAGACAGGAAGCAGATCAGTGCTTGTCAGGGGGTGGGGGAGTGGATATGGGGGCATGGCTGCTTCATGGGTACAGGGGTTCTGGTGGGGCAAAGCAATGATCTGGAACTAGATAACAGTGACGGCACACAGCATAGAGAATGTAGTTAATGGCCGGCCCTGAATTGTACAACTTTAAGTGATGAAAACATTAAACTTTATTGAATCTAAATTTGAACACATAAGACATAAAAAATCATAAAACATAGAAAAGGGAAAAGACATCCTGCCCTCACAGGCAAGGTGAAGGACAGCTCTGGTGTGGAGCTGGAGCAGGCCGGGCCTTAGTTGCTGGCGATGAGGGCGGTGCTGCAGCTGCTCTAGCGCTGGAGCCACTGCTGTGGCTGATGCTAGAGATCCCACAAGCTCTGGCTGTGCAACTGGCCCAGGAGCTGGACCTGATCTGGGGCTGGAGCTCGGTCTGTCTCAGGTGATGGTGCCTGACCTGCTTCTAGAATTGGCTCCGGTCCTGAGACGGACTCTAGCTCTGCATTGTTGACAGATTTGGTGTGGGAGCTAGTGATGGAAATGGCTGCTGCGCTGGAGCTGGTCAAGTGTGGGAGATGGAGGGAGCTCTCGTTCTGGATCTGGCCATACTTGAGCTCTAGAGCTGGCACCAGAGCCCTCACTAGTCCACAGCTGGAGCAGGATCTGGTGCTATGTGGCTCTAACTTTGTAGGTTGAGGTAACTCTGCCTCTGCTGCTGGTGACCGAGCCTTCTCTAGCTCCACAACTGGTAAACAACGTGTCCTGACCTTTAGATGGGGTCAGTGACATCACCAACCCATCATGAGCTGTCCATCAGATGGTGGGAGTACTCCAGCAAATAGCATCTATTACATTAGTGTTATTTCATCTCAGTTCCAGTTACATATTTATTTTAAATATACTTAGAAGGAGAATAGGATAACAGAAACCATTTACTCTTTGCTGAGATTTAACAGAGCACACCTTATTGATGTCGTTTTTTAAGAAATATTACACAGTGGAAGACACCATTCTCCTTCCTCTCTCTTTCCTCCCCAGAGGTAACTACCGTCTTGACGTTAATATATGTATTCTGTACACATTGTCTTTTGCAAAAAGACAATCGTCCCAAATTTGCTGAGGGTTTTGCTATAAGTGGCCATCAAAGATATGCATCCTAGTGGATACTGTTAAAAACTCTGTCCTTTCAAAGTCAAGACAACAGTTCAACAGTTAGTTGAGATGATACCTGCTTTGTAGATATGGTTTTTAAAAGAGATGTTTGAAAATATCTCCATTATGTTACCATTGACCCTCCTTATTTGGAAGAGTTATGTTCTGTCAATTCTTCGCTGACACTGCATGAGCAAGAATGAACCAGTGCTCCCAGGGGAAGGACAAGGTGAGGTTTCTGCAGCCTCTGGTCGTGACATGTTTGGGAACCTCTCAATGCACAACCTTGTCTTATGTGTGTCTCTTGAAAATCACCTTATTTCATATAGATTGTTGATTCATTAGTTGAACTCTCGGCCAACAGCACTATCTGTAACTCATGCCTGAAGGAAGCTCATCTAACACAACGATTTTCTACGAAAGGCCCATCACAGGCTCCTTGTGCTTACGAACACTACACAACACTTCGGCACTATGTTTGAGGGCCATTCTAAAGAGCAAAAGCACCAAGGAGAAGCACAAAAGGTGACAAACGTAGCATTCCATAGATTAGAAAAAGGACATTTGTTGACATGAGAATTAAAACAAGAGTTTTAATACTGTAATAGCAAAAACTGGAAACAACCCAAATGTGCACCAAAAGAAGAACGGTCAAAGGAGATGTCGTTTACTCATACTAACATGTAACAGTGAAAAAGAATGGCATAGGTCCAAGCAAATTGTTACAAAAGTATCTCCAATGTAGTTTTGAGTGAAAAGAGGAGGCTGCAGAACCAGGTCCATGCCTCACAGGAACAGGTCTGCCTGAGGTTTGATCTCCAAGCAGCTCTATCAAGCCTAATGCCAACTGCTGTGAAAAAGGAAACAAAAATTCTGTTTCTGGAATGTGCTATTTGCCTAAAGAAAATCTTGCAAGCATGTGGCTGGTAGGTTCATCTAAAAGGACAGAGAGCTGAGACTTTGCTGAGTTTACAGAATAGGATTTATGAGTTCTTTCATTCCCTGATTCCTAAGGAATATTTTTAAGTAAATATCTGCTTGTGTGACAACATTTCACGTGAGACTCGCTTGCATTATAACCTGGTAATGAGGTTGTGGGGCTTAGCTAACCATTACCAAGGCAAAGTTTTGCTGGCTCTCCTCTCTACCAAAAGCAACCTAAAAGTTGGGCAGGACTATTTTGGGTTAGCTGGTGGTATTTGGGCTGGTTTGCAGCACACACCCCCAAGAAGTCTCTCACCTCTGGGCCTCTGTACTTGAGGTAGCCTCTGCCTAGAACCTCTACCCAGGATGTGTAAATGGCTCACTCTTCGTTTCTTCCTGCCTTGGCTCAAATGTCCTCTGAGAGGTGGATACCAAGACAGGATTAAACGGGCAAGGATTTTATGAGGGGAAATGCTTCTGTAACAGAAAATGGGGTGGGGGAGCCTGGCAAAGTGGGAGAGCCATCAGGCCATGATGCAAGTCTGACTCTAAATGAGGGAGATAGAGGGAAGGATGGCTCCAAGTGTCCTACACTGCTGTATAGTCTAAGGAAGGCTTAGGAATGCCACTGGGGAGTCCTTGAGCACAAGCAGGTCAGCAGAGGAGTCCATGCCTCCCAGGAACAGGTCTGCCTGAGTATCTATCCCTGCCTCACTCACTGATTCGGAGCAGTCCAAGGGAAGCACGACCTCAGTGCAAACAGAGGAAAGATCTCATAGCCCAGCAGACTACTGACTTTATAGCTTTGGTTAATTACGTTTGCTGCAGGTGGAGGCCTTCGAGGAGCAGTCTCCTGGATACCACATCTTATCAGTCAGTTTTCCCTGATCACTCTCTGCAAAACAGCCCCACAGAACAGTAAAACATCAACCACATTTCACCAGGAAACAGTAAAAACACATTTCAGACTGGATACAAGGCACATTCCAGGACAACAAAGTAATCTGAACTGGTGTTGGGAGTAGATTAAAACTGGATTACTTCTAGGGATCAAGCAATATCAAGAGAAAGAGAGAGAAGGAAGCAAGGGAGGGAAGACAGAGGGCGTTGGCCCTCAGCATTTGGGGCTAGTATTTGGCCATGCCCATCAGGGATCATAACCGGCTGCAAGACATCCTACAAGCCATAAAGTCAAAACACCTCATTCATTTACAAAAGTGCATTTCATGTATTGACTTTTGTTTTAACCCGTCCCCTCATTTCAGACAGGAGATCCAGAAAAGGGAGACAACTACTCAGTAGCAGAACCAGGACTAGAACCCAGGGCCCCAGACTCCTGGTCATTCATTCACGAGGGCACCCCTTGTTCCTGGCTGCCTGCCAACCTGTAGGAGGACAACATTGGTGAGGACAACCTGAAGGAACTGAAGTTCTTGCCTTCACAGAAGTTCAAAGGAGGTGCTTGAGCTGGATCTTAAACGATGACTAGGAGTTTGCCAGACATCTGAAGGGCATTGGAGGCAGTGCGTGCAAAGTAGGGAGGCCTGAAACAGCGCTGGGATCAGAAGGCACAAGTGGAGCCCTCTGCTCAAGTGGATGAAGCGCTGAGGAGCGAGGTGAGCCGGGGAGGAGGATGCACTGTGGAAGACAGCGGGGAATGCCTGCAGGGCTTTTGGCAGCGAATGCCAATAGGAAGAGCTACCGTCTAGCTCACTGTGGGTGGAGCAGGGACTGAGTGGCCTAGTAGCTGATGGGGGCGGGGAACGCCCACGACAAGGCCAGGGAAGAGATGACGACGGACAGTGGCAAAGGGAGTACACAGGGCAGGAAGGACTTACCTGGAGATGCGCGGAGGGCGCCACCCCTCCAGCGTTTCCCAGGCTGATGCCAAGAAGCAAAGGGCCTCGCGGCAGGAAAGCGCCCTGTGCCCGCCCGAGCCGGGCAGATGCTCGGGAAACGTGTGCTGCTGGGAGGGGACGGCGCTCAGGCAGAGCTGGAGCTCGGAGGAAGGTCGCGCACCAGGTGGCAGGGCCAGGCCCAGGCCCCATCCACCACGTGTCAAGGTGGCAGTGCAGACACCTAGGATGTCTCCTGACTCAAACCAGGAGTTCACCATGAGATTGCCTCTGAGTTGGTTAAGGGACGCTGCACTGAAACGTCCTGACATGCAGAGTTCAGAGAGCGGAGGAAGTACAACTGAGTAAACAGAAGTTACCAAGTACAGAAAGAATAGGCAGAGCGGGGGACAGAAATGGCTGAAAGTGAAGCTGATGTCTTGGCAGGAGAAGATGCCTCTGAAGTGGGGTCCGGGAGCCAGGGGGATCTGCTGAGCCAGTTGTCTTATAGACAATCTTTTGTAGGGTCCAGGTCAAGGGACATCTGAATCCTTAAACTAAAGCCCTATTGCCAAGGCCACAGGAGCCTCCCTCTAGGCCACAGCAGAGGGGGACTGGAGCACTGTGGGCTCACAGTTCACCTCTCGTCTGTTTACATTCAGAGTGCAGTCCTTGGCTGCGTAGCAGTGTTTGTTGCTCTTCTTATAATTATCATTATTTTATGTCCTTATCTTCCTCGTGAGTTCCCTGTAAAACCAACCACGATCCACGGTGTCAGCAGTTTGATTCCAGGTCCCTGCTTCAAGGTCTGCAGAGGGAGCCTCGTGCTCATAACCTCCTGTTTTTATCCCAGTCTCTTTAGGGATGCATTGACCTCTTTCTTGTCTGCACTGAGGCACGGAATGGGGGCCCACACCCAACCCTGCGTCTCCTCCTTTTAATATCTCATGCTTTGGAAACACTGCTTACTGTTCACTCGCTGGACTATACTCCCTGACATGAACATCGCACGGGAGAGAGGAGGTAGGAAACACTGATCCATGTAGGGCTCTGAGTTGACCATAACACAGAGTACAGTTGATCAGGGGCCAAGGTAGAGTTCCTTAACGCAACGATCTGCCGAGATGAGGGTGTTCTAATGTCACACCACCTGAAAATAAAGCAAACACATAAAAGCATATGTAGTGGTCAAAGAGAAAGCACACAACTAAAAGAATTGATCCCATGAAATACACTATTCTATTTGTTTATGTATCCAATGACTGATGGGAAATAGCCAGGTGTAGAGATAGTAGAATTGATCAATGTCATAGAGAATTCTCTTAACAGTTGTTCATGCCTTGTGTTTTACATCATTGATTGGGGTAATATTTCCATCTTTTCCTTTCCTAGTGTCTCCACCTTTCTCAACTTTTCCAAGAGATATATTTACATTATCCTCTAAAATTTTAGGGAAATTTAAAAATAGTTATGACACATTTTAAGTTGTTGATTTTGTATATGGGAGGAGCACTAGATTGCAAGTGAATTAGTGATCATTAGAGTTTTAGTTTGGTAAAAGGTGGTAGTTGGAATTGATACCAGGATGTTTGTAACCCAGTTTTTACTTCATTATTTGATGTACTTTTCCAAATGCCAGAGCCGGTCATTCTTAATGTAATAACTTGTCTCATTTTAAAATATGTGTCCTTGGAGAGGGTGATGCAGGTAAGTAGAAAATAGTTTAATGTAGTGACTTGTTTTTCTCCAATGGATCTGTTATAAACCCAACAGCCATATAGCATTCTTTTGTCCAAATGACCCGATGGCACTTTCTTAACTTTTCTTGCTGTGACTCTAGCAATCTAGGGTCACACCATCTTTTCTCTCCTAGTCATGCTTTCAGTTGTAAGAGTGACATTGTCAATAGTACAATGAGCAATTGGCACACACTCTACTCTTTTATAAAAAAAAAATATATATATATATATTTTTATATATATATAAACTGCAAACTTTAGTAACATAATTGTTAAGGAATGAACTATTTGCAGTGCCCTTAACAACTGATGGCTACACATGATTGTGTAGCGACATCATGGTTCAAACCATGCTGTGCAACATGTGGCCCCTTTGAATTTTATTTTAAAGGAATGGGTTCAATGACTTTTTGCTTTTGGAAGAAGAAAGACTTGCATTTCCATCTTAGAAAATTGAGAACTGGTTTTTTGCCTTTATTTTTTTGTCTTCAGCTCTTCTTCCTACTGGTTACTAATTCACATGTCCAGTTACTTCAGATTCATGGTGCTACCTCCTCTGCCATTTTCATGGCTCTCACTTTAATTTTTCCATCATCCCTTCTGTGAAGGAGGTTTCTCTCCACGCTCATCTAGCGAGGAAGGAACCGACCCTCCTTGATGTGAACTTGGAGACAGAGGCCAAGGTGAAGCCTCGGTGCCGCTCCCCACCAGTGAGCTGCAGAAGGGCTGCAGAGTCCTGTGAATCTTTGGCTCCCCTCCTGGCTCCCTCCATAGTTGGCATTGTCTGCACGGAGGAGCCCAGCTCGTTACAATCGAATTGTTGAAGTCTCTAGAAGCCGGCTGAAGGATAAGACTGGCCAGAAAGGACATCAGCAAGCGGTGTGCTCCAAAAGTTGGTGGCAGAAACATTCAGAAGAAGAAAACCTTTCCGTTTATCTTGTTTTCTCTTTGTCTTCTCTCCCTTCCTTTTCCTTTCCTTAGCTGGTACAAAGCCTGTCCACCCCCCATGGTAGTTGTTTTTCTCCTCAGAGCCCCAGTACAGAGCTGTATCTCTTAGTTGTAGGTCAACCCATGGGGGTTCTTTTCCTGGAGTCCCACGGCAGTTTATTCATATCTCTTTCATTCAAATTATTTCTGTAGTGTAATTTATCTGTTTAGACATATCTGTCTTCCTTGCAGACCCCCAACATTTCAAGACCTTTGGGCACACAGTAGATACTTAAGGACTTGAGTGAATCAGTGAAGATTTTTTGTTGAATAAGATCTAAATAAATACAATACCTACTCAGCACATGAATGCAAGCACTTGAGAGAGAGTTTTGTGTCTGCTGAAGCAGGCTGTGGACCAGTTTAGGGGCTCAGTGCCAAAGTGACTCAATAGATTTAGACCAAATGAACGAGATAATTAACTTCAATTTTACAATTCATGGAGAACAGGAGCAGGATATCTAGGTGTGAATCAGGACTTGATCATTCTTGTTGCATCTTTGGAAAACCCAGTCCTTTTTCTTTCTATGGAAATTTGACTCATCCCAAGCAGCTGCCTTATTGGTATTTATGGGAAGATCAAATTGAAAAGAAAACCCAGAAAAGTATAACGGCTAGCCTTAGGGAATCTCTTAATAAAATGAAAGAACAAAAGTCGGAGTTAGAACAAAGATTGAAAGTCAAATTTCCTGAAAATTCCCTGTCTCCTCCCTCCTACACTCCCTTATATCCCCAACTCCCTGTCCCTGACTCCCCAGAAGATCTTTTGGATTTCTGGACCCCTGGCCCAAATCCTCCCCTCAAGACTTATCTCCTCAGCTACCTCCTCAGCCAGTTCCCTTAGGTCCCAGGACTCCAACTTCTCCGAAGGACATGCAGCTGCCTGTTTTAACTTCTCTCACTGTTGAAGACTTACAGGGGGCGCTTAGGCCTGACCTCCAAGCAAGGGGCATACAGGTTACTTGTGTAAATGCTGAAAACCAAGAAATAAATTTAGTAGAAACACCCAGGAAGGGCAAGAAGGTTCGTTTTGCTGTGTCTTACAACTCCTCTTACTTTCCAGGGCTCTGTAATCAGGCTCTGTCAGCTTCAGACATTCCTATGCGGTATCCATTGAGGATGTATCCTGGACCTCCGCTGCAGAGAGTTCATGTCTCCTGGACAGCAGCTGATCTTTTAAATTATAAAACTCTCCTGCCTCCATTGTCAGAAGACCCTACTAAATTTAGAGAAGAATTAGAAAGATTAGTGGCTATTCATAGCCCCACCCACCGAGACCTTGACTGGCTGCTAAGGGGCGTTCTTCCATCCCATGACTACACTGTAGTTATCATACAGGCCAGATGGCCCCCTAGGAAAAACCCCCCTCATAGAGGAAATAGATGACCAGACCCTCTCCCAGGCCCTCCTGCAGATGACCAGGAAGTGGCACAGCTACAGGCTCATATTCAAGGTTTAATAAGAGCGATTCTAGAGGCGTTTCCTCCTAAACTTAATCAGTCAAAAATTGAATTATGCACTCAGAACGAGGGGGAACATCATAAAGCTTTTGTTGAACGGTTTATTCAGACTTTCCAAAGACACACTGCATTGAATCTGGAAGCTCCAGAGCATAAGAATCTCCTAATTTCTGCTTTAGTTGGAAATTTTCTTCCTGATATAAAGAAATAAATTCAAAACAGTGTGGTTGGTTGGGCAGGGCAACCATTATGTGTAATAATGGAGGTTGCCACACAATTCTTTGAAAATTGTCAGCAAGAAAGCAAAAAAAAAAAAAAAAAAAAAAAGAATTAAAGACAACTCTTCTTGCTTTGCAAATTGAATCTTTTGAAAAGCAAAAATTCAACCCTGAAAGTAAACTAAAGCCCACTCAGAGGTCTCCCTATTTGCCTTCGGACAATTGTAGGTATTGCAAGAAACCAGGGCACTGGAAAAGGGCATGTGGCGCTCTTAAGAGAAGGGAAAGTTTAAAAAATGTTCCCGCTTGGCCGCAGCACCCCCAAAAGGCTCATTTTTCTCTACCTGAGGGACATTTCTCCCTCAAATGATGGGGTCAGCCGATCCTTAGTCGCACCCCTGAGCCTACAGTTAAACTTAAAATAGAGGATCGGAAACAGGATTTCTTAATTGACACTGGTGCGACATTCTCTACTATCCGTTCAAAGGATTTATCTCTACCTGTTACCTCTGATTCTATCAAGCTGTTAGAGTCTCTGGACAGCCTATTTCATTGCCCACATCTAAGCCCACTCCAATATATTTAGACCCCCTTAACACTCATCATGCTTTTTTAGTTTCTGACTGTTCACCAGCAAACCTCTTTGGCCGAGATTTGGTATGTAAATTCAATGCCACTATAAATTGTAATGAAAAAGGTGTTTTTATCTCCTTGCCTTCTGACCAAACCCCAAGTCTCCTACTTTCCATGATGGAAACTTGTCTTGATTTAAATCCTTCTGAGGAAGATGAGTCTTTAAAGAATGTCCCAACCAGTCTTTGGGCTACACATGCAAATGAGGTAGGATTGTTGCTTAGTGCTGAGCCCGTGCACGTTACTTGGAAAAAAAATAAACCGTTTCCATCAGTAGCCCAATACTCGCTCTCCAGAGATGCCGAGCGAGGAATTCAACCCATAATAGACTCCCTTTTGCAACAGGGTGTACTAGCTTTTACTTCCTCGCCCTGTACCACTCCAATCTTGCCAGTAAAAAAGGAAGGCAAATTTGACTCAGACGGGAACCAAATCTATAGATTTGTACAAGACCTCAGAGCCATAAACTCTTTTGTAATTCCTCGGCATCCTGTGGTCCCTAATCCAGCTGTCATCCTGACCTCAATACCTGCTGATGCAGCCTGCTTTACAGTAGTTGACCCTGCTCAGCTTTCTTTTCAATCCCATTACACCCTGACTCACAATTTCTTTTCACATTTACATTTAAAGGGAGACAATTAACATGGACTCGAATACCCCAGGGATATTGTGAGTCCCCCTCAATATTTTCCCAGGTCCTTAAAGTTGACTTGGATTCTGTAGTCTTTACTCAAAGCTCCACTCTTGTTCAATATGTTGATGACCTTTTACTCTGTAATCCAACTAAGCAGGGGGCTCTTACAGATTCTCTCATTCTCTTGAAAGCCCTAGCTGAACGAGGCCATAAGGCCTCCAGGTCTAAACTTCAGTGGGTGCAAATGACTGTTACCTACTTAGGGCATGAGATATCTCAAGGCATTCAAAAGCTAACCCCCAAACGCCTTGAGTCAATTTTATCCATCCGTCTCCCCAAAACAAAGAAACTGCTACGTAAATTTCTAGGAGCTGCTGGTTACTGCTGCCAATGGATTCCTAATTTTGCAGCCCTTGCTAAACCTCTGTATTCTTTTCTCCCAAATATCGCCCCAGAGCCTATTTCCTGGCCCTCAGAGGCATTAAACTCCTTTGAGGCCTTAAAAATAGCTTTGTCCATGCCTCCGGCTCTTGGCTTACCTAATTTTGACAAGCCTTTTCATCTATACTGTCATGAAAATAATGAAATTGCTACAGGCATTCTAGGTCAATCTTTTGCCTCTCAAATACGTCCTATAAGATATTTCTCATGCCAACTAGACCCTGTGGCATCAGGCATGCCCCCATGCTTACATGCGGTGGCTGCAGCTGCCACCTTGATTGATAAGGCCAGTACTCTTACATTAGGCTCTCCCATTCACCTCTATGTCCCACATTCTGTGTCAGCTATTTTGCAAGTTCATAGGACACAACACCTCTCTACACGGCGACAGACCACCTATGAGCAGGCTCTTTTAACTAACCCTTCCATCATCTTACATCGTTGCAACACTTTATTTATTTATTTATTTATTTATTTTTATTTATTTATTATTTTTTTATTTATTTTTTTGTTTATTGCAGTAACATTGGTTTATAACATTGTAAAAATTTCAGGTGTACATCATTGTACTTCTATTTCTGCATAGATTACATCATGTTCACCACCAAAATACTAATTACAACCCATCACCACACACATGTACCGAATTATCCCTTTCACCCTCCTCCCTCCTCCCTTCCCCTCTGCTAACCACCAATCCAATCTCTGTCCCTATGTGTTTGTTTATTGTTGTTATTATCTACTACTTAATTAAGGAAATCATATGGTAGTTGACCTTCTCCCTCTGACTTATTTCACTTTGCATTATACCCTCAATGTCCATCCATGTTGTCACAAATGCCTGGATATCATCGTTTCTTATGGTTGAGTAGTATTCCATTGTTGTATATATACCACAGCTTCTTTATCCATTCATCCCTTGATGGGCACTTAGGTTGCTTCCAAGTCTTGGCTATTGTGAATAACGCTACAATGAACACAGGGGTGCATGTACCTTTACAAATTGGTGTTTTCAAGTTCTTTGGATAAATACCCAACAGTGGACTAGCTGGATCATATGGTAATTCTATCCTTGCTTTTTTGAGGAATCTCCATACTGTTTTCCATAGTGGCTGCACCAGTTTGCACTCCCACCAGCAGTGTATGAGAGTTCCCTTCTCTCCACATCCTCTCCAACACATGTTGTTTCCTGTCTTGTTAATTACAGCCATTCTGACGGGCGTGAGGTGATATCTCATTGTAGTTTTGATTTGCATTTCCCTGATAGTTAGTGATTTTGAACATCTTTTCATGTGTCTGTTGGCCATTTGTATATCTTCTTTGGAGAAATGTCTGTTCAGGTCTTTTGCCCATTTTTTAATTGGGTTGGTAGTTTTTTTGTTGTTGAGATGCATGAGTTCTTTATATATTTTGGAGATTAAGCCCTTATCAGATGTATGGTTTGCAAATGTCTTCTCCCAATTGTTAGGTTGTCTTTTCGTTTTGTTGATGGTTTCCTTTGCTGTGTAGAAGCTTTTTAGTTTGATGTAGTCCCATTTGTTTATTTTTTCTATTGTTTCTCTTGCCCGGTCAGATGTGGTGTTTGAAAAGATGTTGCTAAGACCGATGTCGAAGAGCGTACTCGTTGCAACACTTTAAATCCAGCTACTTTACTGCCCCTTCCTGATGATGGAGAGCCCCATTCCATTCCACATGATTGCCTTGCAACTATAGAAATGGTCTCAAAGCCACGAGAGGATCTCTCAGACATCCCTTTAGACAATCCAGGCTTACTTCTGTTTTGTGACGGCTCCTGTAAACGAAATTCCCGGGGAAGCATTACAACTGGTTATGCCATAGTTTCCCCACATGAAACTCTTGAAGCTTATCCTTTGCTCACCATAAGATCAGCCCAAGCTGCTGAACTCATAGCTCTTACTAGGGCCTGTACATTAGCAAAAGAAAAAACTGCCACTATTTACACAGACTGCAAATAGGCTTTTGGAGTCTGCCATGTTGTTGGCACAATTTGGAAATCCCGTAGATTCTTAACCTCTGCAAGAACTCTTATTGCTAATGGACACTTAATTACAGCCTTATTACAAGCTATTCACTTTCCTTCAAAAATTGCCATTGTTCATTGTTCAGCCCATACTAAGGAGACTGATGTCATATCTTTAGGGAATGACAGGGCTGACAGAGCTGCTAAACATGCAGCTCACTAGGGACCCCCTTATCCGTTTTCCACCCAATTTTTAAACCTGCCTTTATCCCTGACTGATGTTATTAACTATCAGACAAATGCCCCACAATCTGAAAAAGACAATTGGATACAAAAGGGTGCCAAACAATTATCAGATGGATTATACATTGGACCAAATGGACTTCCAGTAGCTCCTTTTCTTTTGACTTTATGGCTTGCACTTATCTCCCACCAAATGGGACATATGTGCAAACGGGGGATAGCTAAAGAACTAAAAAACAATTGGTTTTGCCCTGGCAGCCATAAAATTTCTGACCAAATCACCTCCCAGTGCACAACTTGCAAATCTTACCAAGTTTCTGGGAGAAATCGGTGTGACCCAGGAAGTCCTCCCAGGCCCACGCTGCCTTTTGCGGCACTCCGAATGGATTTTATGGCCTTGCCCTCAGCTTTAGGTTACTCTCACTGTTTGGTTATTGTCTGCATGTTTAGTAGATGGACTGAATGCTATCCGACCAGATATGCAGATGCCACAACAGTGGTAAAGAAATTAATAACTGAAGTTATTCCTCGCTTTGTCATTCCTTTATAGATTGAATCAGACCAAGGAACTCATTTTACAGCAGAGATAAACCACTTGCTTGCAAAAACTCTGGGGTATTCATTAAAATTTCATACCCCATATCACCCTCAGTCATCAGGGCAAGTGGAACATAAAAATCTAGATATAAAAAGAACTCTAGGAAAAGTCTGTCAAGAAACTGGACTTAAATGGCCAGAAGCTCTGCCCTTGGCCCTTATGAAGATTCAAAATACTCCAAACAAAAGGCATGGACTGACTCCTTTTGAAATAGTTTTTGGACGTCCGATGCCTACTGGCGTCTCTAAACCTTCAATTCCTGGATTAAATGAATATTATGGGAACTTAAGTGAACAATTTGATGCTATGACTAGTTATATACAAAAATTAACTAGTATACTTGAAACATATCGTCAACAGGTAAAAGAGGCGTGACCCCCACCTTCTGATGAGACTTGCCATCCCTTTCGACCAGGAGGCTGGGTGTACATCAAGGTCTTTAGAAGAAAACACACACTGTCACCTCGCTGGGAAGGACCTTATGAAGTCTTACCGACGACCTGCACTGCCATCAAAATAAAAAAAAAATCTTCCTGGATCCATGCAAGCCACACCAAAATAGACCCAGAACATCGCTCTCAAGACAACTGAGAGATAATCCCCACAGGTGACCTTAAACTAAGGATTTCGAGGGCCAAAACCCAGGCCCCAGAAGCAGCCGACATCACGAAGTAGACAGCTTTTCCCAAGATCACGGATCAAGAAAACCTACTTTGACCCATTTCCTCCCCCTTGCTTTAAAACTCAGGATATATATACACACTCACACACACAAACTATTAGTGGATATATATATATATATATTTTTAAATCATTTATTAGAAAGCTGACTGGAGAGTGCTGGTCTCTATCTGTCCCTCTTCCCCTCTCTAAGTCTCTGCTATGGGCTCTTTTCCGATCTGTGTCTTGCTTTAACTAACCCTCTCCTTTTCAACAGGTCGGGCACAGACCAAACACCCCCTTATGCCAGTTTACCAAGCCCTAGCCACGCTAATTAATCAATCTGACTGTTGGTTATGTCAACAGCTAGATAGTGCAAAAGAACCCGAACTAGTCTTTGTTCCTGCTGATACGAACACCTGGTGGACTAAATACGGAAAATGGATGAATAACAGAGTATGGTATCTGCAACAAGGGAAACTTCACTCTGCTTCGTCTCCTGGTGAGTCCCTTGGGCCCCAGAAAGACTACTTAGAAGGTCAAGGACTGTCCCTTGCCCAAGTACAAGCAATAAGTGAAAGTTTTTCCCTCTGCATTGAAAGTAAACATGGCGCTGGACCTTTCCTGGGTGACATACCGAGACAATATTGCCATCAAACTCTGTGGTTTGATTCCGCAGGTGGCATCTTCAGAACTCTCAAGGGAATTGTAAGTGACTCTATCACTACTCCCTCTGGCACAGACATTTGCCAAATCACCAAGTGCTCTGGATGGCTTACGAGCCACCCATGTGCAACTTGGGGTATCGCAGCTATCCGCATGTTTAAGCTGTCCAATGTCACAGACTATATATGGGTGGATCAAAAATCTGGACTCACCTGGTCAGGTGACAAGACCAGGCTTTATAGCTGCCAAAATCAGACTGCAGGCCTCCTGTACCAGCTATTCTGCAATCTGTTCTGTTCTCGCAGACTGACAGGAGCTCATGGGAAATGGAGAAGTTTAGGTAGTAACAGTGCAAGTGGCACAGATCATGAAATAGTCCAGATCCTGGCAACTGCAGACTCAATTCTAACCTTGTCTTTAAACTACACTGGTCTTTTCATTTTATGCGGCAACAAAGTGTATAAAGGATTCCCACCTAATTGGTCAGGACGATGCGGACTTGGATACCTGGCTCCTTCTGTCACCAAACACTCCACCTTAAATGCCAGCCAAATTACAAACTTGGGTTCGTTTGTTCATAAGATTGTGCCACATAAACGTGCCAGTTGAGAAATCGTGGAACATCCACTTGTATATCACAACTCCAAGTTCTTTTCAGCCTTGAGAGTCCTATTCCCCAGCTTTGGAGATTGTGAGTTGGAAAGGGCAATCTTAAATCTCTCTATGGTAATGGAGCAAGAGTTCAACACCACCATGCAAACCTTGAACATACTCCAGTCAGAGATTAACAGCCTAACATCTGTGGTGCTCCAAAATTGACGTGCTCTGGATGTACTCACTGCCCAGCAAGGAGGAACATGTGCAATCATTGGAGAAAAATGTTGCTTTTATGTGAATCAAACAGGTCAAGTAATATCTAACTTAAATCTATTAAAAGAGAAGATTGACATTTTTCATCAGATAAACGAAGCTCACACATTTTATTGGACTGACTTATTTCCAGGATTGGGGGACTGATTTAATGGAGTGTGGGGAAATGTGCTCCGATTTGTTCTTTTCTGCTTGTTCATCCTCATTCTAATCTGCGTTATTTTCTCTCTTTGCAGACTTCTTATCACTCGGATACTAACACGATTTCTCTCTCCACAGTTACCAGCTCAGCTTTTAATGTGTGAAACTTCTAGGGAAGTTTCAGAGGAGGGAACTGATGGTGCTCAGTGCAAGCTACCCCAGGAAGCACCGCTCTGGTATGTGGATTATTTCGAGCTGAAGACAATAAGGACTCAGAGAACTCAGGAAGAATATTTGAGTTTCCCCTCCCAAACTGCCTACAGAATTTAAAACAAAAGATCTGTTTCAGGAAGGAGTTATTATCATGACTGGTATAAAGATAATGTAGGATAGAGGTTACAATAAAAAAGGCACCAACAAGCCCATCTTATCGGAAGTTCTGTCTCTCTGGCCACAGGCTCTGGATGGCCCTGCGAGGAGTTACCAGACAATCATTTACAAGTGAAGTCTCCATTTGTAAAGGTATCTCCCTCTCTGTATTGGGAAGAGGGGTGACGACCTCATTTCTAGAGACTTATCAATGTAGAAGGTGAGGCCATAAACTGCATAATAAATCTTACTCTTGTTTACAGTGCTTTAGTGATAATCTCCTGTAACTAACACTCCCACTCCCAACATCCTCCTTGTCTTTGGTTGGACATGGTATTTAAGACGAGAATCTGCTATTGTGTTGAGAAACGCAGTGTCCCTGCTTTCTCCCATGTATACATGTTATTAAACTTGGTATTATTTTCTCTTGCTACCCTGTCTTGTTAATTATTTGGCCAGTCATAAGAACCTTAAGGAAAAGGGCAGAGGGAGATTCTCCCTCTTCCCCTGACAGTGGTGATGCAGGTGGGCTCTCAAGGTTACACCTATATTGTGGAAGCAAGCAATCAAGTATTTAATGGAAGCATTTCTATGTAAACGAAAGAAAAAGAAGGTTAATGGTTGGAGCAAGTTGTAAAGCAGTTTCTGATTATAGGGGACAGCTAGTTAAGAAGATTTTTAGATGTCAGCATCAAAGCATCTTTTGCAGTTTAAAATGTCTCTGATGATGTCATCGGGTAATCTCTTAAGTTTATATCAAGTCCATCAGCTTCAGTTTGTAAGGCTTCAGGAAAAAGGGCAGGTTCAGTTTTTAGTGATTCCAAATGAAAATGATGGAAAAAATGAAAAACGTTAGTTTGGACATCTGTAGCCAGATATTTTAGGAGACTAGAAGAAATCAGGATCCAGTCCAGTCAACAGATATAAAACAAAAACCTTAACAGACAATTAACAAAACTAGGATCTAATATCCGCAAATGTACACTATAGTTTTTACTGAAATATAATTTTTCTTTCTAAGATCACCCTCATTTTTATCAAAGATAGACAAATTAAAACTAGTTTGCAAAATAAGCCTAGTTCCAATAGTGTTGGCCCAATTATTTACATAAGTACAGCAAGAATAGCAATTGATCACATAGGCTCTTTTAAATCTGCTTTGCTGGAACGTTTTATAAGGAATCTCAGATTGAACTTTAAAGGCCTCTCCAGGCCAGAAAAGCCAAGCCAAGGATTTTGTCATCAGACTTTGCCTGTAATACCTACAGATTTGGGTGAATTCCTCTCTTCTGAGGTTCCCCCAAAATATTTCGAGGTTCCTTGTGTTTGTCAGATAAGTGACATTCTTTACTTATCCTGGTAAGTGCTGCTTGGAACATAAGGTACCAGGCCAATATTTCCACGTGGCTTTATTCCATAAAGTCCAATCTTCATTCCTCAAAAGCTGTATGGTTATATCACAAATATGATGTTCCAGTCAAAGCCTTGGTAATATAACCAGTGTTTCCAATTGTGTCCTGTTATAAGGAGAACAGATTCTTATTGAACTTATGCAAATAACTATATTGCCATGAAAACAACAATACTCACTTACTAAGAGTTTCCAAATTCGAGGGATCAGATAGAGAGAAAAAGATAAATATTTCAATTTTACTTACAAAAATATCATTTACCAAATTGTTATAAGTCATACCTAGCTCAGGAGAAAAGAGAAAAAGTTTTCCTTAACTCTGAAAAAACAAAACATTAAAAATTCAGCAATACATCAAATGAAAAATCATAAAAATTATAATTATCCTTATCAGTTCATTCAGTCCTGTGTAATCCACTCTTGATCCCAGTCTTTCTGTTAGCAGCTTCATGAAGTTATCAGTCTTTCCATCAGATTTCTGTAATTTCTTACCAAGTTCATTTTTATGATCAGAAAGTTTGTCAGAAACCTGTACTCTAGTGTAAATGTCAGAGTCCTTTCCTTGAATTTTTCTGAAGTTGAAATATTTTGCAAAAGCATTAGAGCAAAGAAATAAGTCTGTAAACAAGACCTCAAAATGGCAATTGACAGAGAAATGTGGTTAATTTTGTGACATACAACACTTTAAAATAATAATAACCAGAATTATGACTGATAATCAGGACAGATCAGAATTTCAGTAATGTTATACAATTTTAAAACACCTATGTCAATAACATTTGCCCACATAATAGCACCTAAGCAGACTTATCATCACTTGTCTGACAATGCTTTCCATGTAATTTAACATACTGAATAAGCCTAATAAATTTAGTATCTTTCCCCTTATAGGAAGAGAGCAAATTTCTTTGAGAAGTTCCAGGGCCCTTTGAAAATTCTCCAAGAAAAAAAGTAAAAAATGACTTTATTTAAGATATGAATTTTGGGGAGCTTGTCAAAAATAGAAAACGTTAAAGCAAAGAGAGCATTAACAGTCCAAAAACCTTAATAGAGAGACCTCAGTCTTTTGAACACAGGAAATTATTTTAACAGGTTTTTTTTTTTCTGTCTTTTAGGTAGACTTACCCAAAGGTAAAGAAAAATCTTTTATAACCTCTTTATCAAGTTCAAGAAAATTATCCTTTTAAGAGAAAGAAGACCAAATTATAATTTTGTACCAGCTTCCTTCTGATATTAAAATTCATTTACTTTATTAAATTCATTTCAATCTTAGCCAACTTGACCATACAAAAACTCCTTTTCCAGAATTCCTCTTCCACAAACCAGAATTTGTCCCATGTCTTTCTTTTCCCTCCTAGTACTTGAAGACAAATTTATCTTTCTTAATCAATCAAATAAAATATTTCCATTCTTTGTTCCTTCTTTATACATCTTACTTTCCTTGTACACAGACATATTTTTTCTTAATATTTAGTAGCTTCAATCGCATATACTAATTAGAAATTTTAACTCTTAGAAACCCCAATTTGTAAGTAAAAACTAAGTAAACCATTATAAACTTTCTTTTACATTAGTATATTGTGGCTTGGAAAATTTATACACACTTCATAACCTCTAGAAATATGTTACTTTATAGTACAACCTTTTAATAAAACACATGTTTACCAATAGACCCAAAACACCTTTTAGTTTTCCTGTAATGAAAAGCCAAATGTAACAAATGTAAGTTTAGTAATCAGTGTCTAATATCTTATCTTATTTGGAAATGGTGATACTCAGTGAATTTTTATCACAAAATTTAGCAAAACTCTAAAGTTTTAAGTCACCAAAAAGATTTTGGAAGCTGTAACCACCGTAACACATAATTATTATTTAAAGTTCACCCAACATTCATCTTTTTCACAACTATTTAGTTACTTGTTCCCAATAATTATTTAGATTGCCTATAAGACTTCACAAGACATTAGATAAAATTAACCATCATTTAAATTACTATTTTTGTTAACCAGTTCTGTAATAGAAATAACATCAGTTTTTTGTACAAAAGTTTATGTACATTTCATCACCTCTTATACCTTTAAACATAGTTATCATTAAGATTTTTATCAATAGGTGTTGGTCTTCTAATTTTGGACAAGGGAAGCATTCCCAGTCAGACATTTTAAAACATACACAGGCAAAGTTGATGTAACCTCTTTATATAAAATTTGCTCAAACATTCCAACCTTTATAATCTTATCAACACTTACACTTTTACATGTTCTCAATTCAATTGTAACCTGAGTCAATGTCTTAAGGCTATTTAAATTTTTCCCTTCCTTTTTCTGGCCTTTTTTTAGGTACCAATTAAACAATTGTGTGAGAGCTCTCAAAACATATTTTTTTCCCCCAATTTAGAAGTTTTCCAATTCAAAGGATCTGTCGTCGGGCCATTGACGAGTAGGATCTTCATTTGTATATTTATTCCAATAGTGACTCGATCCAATAAGCCTTTTGAAGGAAAGACCTGGTGGTAACTTTCCCATGCTTAGAATAAATCTTTACCATGGACACAAGAGGTGTCCCTGGTGAGGGCGCAGATGATGTAGCCCCCATGATCCACAGAATTCACTCCTAAAGATATTCAGAGAAAGTAAAGACCTTCGTTGCACAGGCGGTAAGGATGGTGTAGTGAAAACGGTGTCTCCGGTCTCCCACAATAGTGTGGGATGCCTCCAGTCACAGACCCGCTAATCTGTGACACCGGGCAGGCAATACTGGAATGGGATTATTCCAGCACTAACAAGCAACGAAGGTTAAGACGACAAAAGCCCTTATGGACTGGGCCCTATATGACAAACTCCCCTGAGAGCTTGGCACAGCCGGACAAAGAGACAGTTCAGAACCCCAGTCTACTCAACTGGCCACCAAGGGGCACCCCGGTAAATGCACCTTCCATATGATGGAGACCAAGGAGAACATTCTCACTGGTCACAAAGCCAAGTTTTCTCAGGACACAGAACAAGACAGAAGGAAAAACCTCATCCGGTTTTTTTCTTATGTGCACAATGACAGCTTTAGCCACGCCTTAGGACTCTTGGAGTCAGAATAATACCTGGGGGGGGAGGTGCCACGGGGTTGGGGACTGTGTGCTTTACAGAGTACCTCGTCGTTGCATGGACATTTTCTTGCAGTTGGCGGGGGACCTGTGTCATCTACCCCGTTCCGTGACCCAATTTATGCTGTCACGGGAGTCTTCTGAAAGTGGCGAGAGCCCTAATGGCTCTTAACTGCTCGACCTGTGCCCACCAAATTTGCGGCCTTTTTGGCTTTCAAGATGCCCTTGGCAATGGCCTTCACTTCATGTGCATATTAACCCACAGCAAAGTTTGTCTAAATAGACGCTAGTCTGGTGAGACCCACAAACTCACCAGTCTGTGGGGCCGGCCCGGACAGTAGGCTCATAGGGCCTATGCCTGCGTCCTACCCTATGGTAGTTCCTTCTTATGACACATGATACAAAAGACAGAGACAAAAGAGAAAAACAGAGACTATCTCTGGGAGGAAAAAGGATCAAGATCAAAACCAAGACTACTCTACCAAATTTACCAGCGTCACTAAAAGCACAAGAAACTAGATTCCCAAATATTTTCTCCTGCCAATCTAAATTTCGAAAGAGAATAAATTTCTCACCACTTCCTTCCACCGGACTCCACAAGTAGAGATTCCAGGAGGCTGACGGGGTAAGAAGTCTTACGTTTTGCCAGCTTTCCTCAGGGGTTCCCGTATTTCATCCCCTGCAGTAATCCAGGGAGAAGGCATTTTTTCCAGCCAGAGAATGCAACTTGTCAGCCAGTGTAGCCCCACATTGGGCGCAAAAACTGTTGAGGGAGTGAGAGAATCTCCCTCTTCCCTTTTCTTAAGGTTCCCATGGCTGGCCAAATAATTAACAAGACAGGTTAGCAGGAGAAAATAATACAAGTTTAATAACATGTATACATGGGAGAAACTCAGAAATGAGCAACTCGACCCTCTGTCTAAGCTGCCTGCTTAAGTATTGCAGCTAAAGAGGAGGAAGGTGTTGGGGGTGGGTAGTGGTCTAGGACCACAGAGGGCAAGAAGACAACTCACATGGGGATAGAAATGCAAATGTTTGCCTGACAACTCTTCTCAGGGTCATCTATAGATAATGTGGTCAGGGAGAGATAGAGTTTTTGATAAAAGGGGCTTGGTGCCTTTACTATTGTAACCTCTGTCCTATGTTATCTTTACAACCATCATGATAATAACTCCTTCCTGAAACAGATCTTTTGTTTTAAATTCTGTAGGCAGTTTGGGAGGGGAAACTCAAATATTCTTCCTGAGTTCTCTGAGTCCTTATTGTCTTCAGCTCGAAACAATACACACACAAGGGTGGTGCCCAATGGGGTAGCTTGCCCTGAGCACCATCACCTCCATTTATAAGGATGCACCCATTATATAGATTCTGTACAAAATTGCAAAGATCACGTTTTCCTTTTCAAAATTTATTTGTTTTAACTTATAATAGTGAGAACCTTAGTGTTGGGTAAACTGCTGCACAATTACTGGAAATGCTGAGAGTCTTTTGAAAAGTGTAGAAGTCTAAAGATAATGAAAAGTACATTTCTCCAATGTCAAGTCCCTTGATGATCTCATAGGCATCTGTCTAGTTGTACCCGGAAGAGGTGGAAGATTGAACACCAGGACAACACACAAGGAAACAGGCTGCCAACTTGAGGGCTTCCCGTGGACCACAGAGTGCCTAGCAGACTCTTAGAGATTAAATCTGGGCTTTGTCCATGGGTTGGCCCTGAGAGAAAGATTTTGCTTAAATGACCAGAGAATAGACAACGTATTTTGTTGATAATAATTCTTACCATGTAAATTTCTTTATAAATCTCTCAATAAAATAAAAAAGTATAATCCTCATAGAAATCAACTCTTACTAACAAGCCCCACAGCCTTCTCTAGAGAGCTCACCAGAAAATATCTCCACTGACTGTGAATTGCTCTTCTCTGAAAGCCAGCCAGCACTTCACTGATAGCCCTGGATAAGGAAGGCCAGATACAATTCTTTGAAGATATTTAGCTGAATTCAGAACCAAAAATCCTACCTCCAGTTGGCTCCTCTGTGAGAATGGATGGCTGGCCTTGTTTCACAGCCTGAGCTGTTGAGGTTTCATATGAGATAAATTGCTCTGTTCTCCAGGGATGGAAAAGCTGGACTGTGACATCGATTCAGGGCTGAGATTTTGCAGGTAAAGATAGGGTCATAGAGGGGAATAAAGATTTCAGCAAATTGGTTTGTTGTTCTCTACAGTGGAAATAATTGAAGAAGCAGATAGTCTCTCACTCCAACTTCTCTTCCCTGTTCTCTATCTGTCATATCACTGTAAAAATTCTCTCTATGAAAATTTCAGTCTTTTTTCTTTGTAGTGTGTTTATTATCATCTTTATGAATTCTTTGACTTCACCACCTTCTTGGCACCACAAAGCTAGCCATTGAGATATTATTATAGATTCAGTTTTGCAACTTCATCCCCTTATCTCTATTTCCTCCGCCATTTCGTAGTTTTAGTTCTTATTGTATCTTATGCTTGAAAACATTTGAAGCTTACAGTGTGTATCAGTTCCTTAATTTCTCAAATTTTTATTATCTAAGTGCCCTCAACTATCACTTTTTTTTAGAAAAGAAGTGAAATACATAACAGAACAGTACACTGTAATAAATTGACCACTTATAAATTTAAGTTCAACCTGAAATCCCTCCCCACTTAACAGAGACCATCTTTTATAATTCACAATGCTTTAGTGTGGGCAGGGTCAGTTTATCAACGATTTTTGGATGTTTTAAACCACATGAGATATATACAGTGTAAGGTAAAATCGTTAATCTTGCAGAAGTTGTAGAATTTCCTGATGCTTAGGGGAGTTGGTGGTGGAGAACCTGAATCATATGAAAAGTAGTTGATTAATTAGCACCTGAGTTTGTTAATTTGGTAAGGATGATGATGAGACATACGTGTTGAAAAGATAACTTTGCATATCAGAGTATTGTCAGATGCCACTGGGAAAATTCATAATATTCTCAAATACTACAAAAATGACCATTTTTTCATAAAAGATGTCATACATGATGGCATCATATACTTCTGTCAGACAACTTGCAATGAAGAAAATTAACACTTGAGTCATTTTAATTCTAACAATTTGTTCATGCTTACTAGTAGGTTAAGAAACTTTTTAGAAACAAAGTGATAAGTGATGTACTTGCTAAATTTTTAATTTTTTTTAGTAAAAAACTTTTTCATATTTTAAAAAAATATTTATTTGTATTTATTTTATGCTGAATTTATTCCTGGGCCCAAAGACTTTTTTTTTAATTAACTAACACCAATAATTTTCAAGCTCTTTCAAAAGTTGAAGAGGAGAAAATACCTCTAAAGTCATCCTATGGGATTAGCACTACCCTGATATCAAAGCCAAAGACACTAAGACAAAAGAAAACTATAGGTCAATATCTTTGATGAATATTGATATAAAAATCCTCCATAAAATAGTAATAAACTAAATTCATCAGCATATTAAAAGGATTATACAACATTTTTAAGTGGGATTTATTCCTGGAATACAAGGATGTTTCAATATATGAAAATGAATTAATGTAATAAACCACATTAACAGAATGAAGGAAGAAAACACATGATCATCTCAATGGATGCAGAAAAAGCATTTAACAAAACTCAACATGCTTTCATGCTAAAACCACTAAAAAACACTCAGAGTAAAAGGAAACTACTTCAACATAATAAAAGCCATATATAGAAATCCACAGAGAACATCATTTTCAAGGGTGAAAGACTGAAAGCTTTTTCTCTAAGATCAGGAACAAGACAAGAAGGCCCATTTTCACCACTTCTATCCAACATGATATTAGAAGTTCTAGCCGAAGCAATTAGGCAAGAAAAAGAAAGAAATAGCATCCAAATTGGAAAAGAAGAAGTAATATTATATTTGTTTACAAATAGTATCTTATATGTTGAAACCCCTAAAACTTCCACCAAAAAATTGTTAGAACTAGTAAATTCTGCAGAGTAGTGGGACACAAAATCAACATGCAAAAACTAGTTGTTCTTCTATACATTAATAATAAGTAATCTGAAAAAGAAATTTTAAAACTTTACATTTTTATTTACAATAGCAACAAAAAGAGTAAAATACTTAAGAATCAACTGACTCAAAGAGGTAAAAATTCCAATGATGGTTTTGCAAAAATAGAAAAATCTATCCTGAAATTCATATGGACTCTCAAGGGACACTGAATAGCCAAAACAATCTAGAAAAAGAAGAACAAAGTTAGAGAACTCACACTTCCTGATTTCAAAACTTACTATAAAGTAATCAAAACAGTGTGGTACTGGCATAAATACACACACTATACTAATGAAATAGCACAGAGAGCCCAGAAATAAAACTTTGCATATATGATCCAATGATTTTTGACAAAGGTACAAAGATCATTCATTGGAGAAAAGATCAGTTTTTCAACAAATGTTGTTGGGAAAACTGGATACCCACATGCAAAAGAATGAGGTTGGACCCTTACTTTACACAATATACAAAAACTAACTCAAAATGGGTCAAAGATATTAATGTTAGAGTTGAAGCTATAAAATCCTTAGAAGAAAACACAGGGTAAAAGCTGCATGTCATTGGGTCCAAATGCCATTGCAAAAAGGATGTCTTTAATATGACACCAAAGACATAAGTAACAAAAAAATAACAAATTGGACTTCATGAAAACGAAAAAGTTTTCTGTATCACAAGATACTATCAACAGAGTAAAAAGGCAAACCATGGAATGGTTGAAAATATTTGCAAATCACAAATCTGATAAGGGCTTAATATCTAGAATAAATAAAGAACTTCTACAACTCAACAATAAAAAAACTCAATTTAAAAATGCACAAAATACTTGAACAGACATTTCTCCAAAGAAAATATAAAATGAACAGGAAACACAAGAAAAGATGCTCAACATCACTAAGTATCAGGAAAATGTGAAATAAAACCACAATGAGCTACCTTTTCACACCCATTAGGATAGTTACTATCACAAAATCAGAACACAAGTGTTGGCAAGGATGTTGAGAAATTGGAACCCTTGTGCTCTGAGTGTGAGAATATAAAACTGTGGAAAACAGTATGGCAGTTCCTTCAAAAATTAAAAATAGAATTACTATATGATCTAAAAATTCCACTTATGGGTTCTGAAATAATAAAAAACATATTTATCGGCCTCTGCGTCCAGTTCTTGGCACAGAGCTCCTAAAGTCTTTGTAATTTCCCCAGTGATAAGAACACTAAGAGAATCTTTTGTTCTATTGAGGCAACTCTGGGTGGGCTCCAGGATGGCTCCTGGATGGGGGTTGGTCACCAGAAAGACCAAGCCCTGATTAGAAGCTTCGAATTTTTAGCCCTACCCCTTATCCTTCAGAGAAAAGAGAGGGGCTGGAAACTGAGTTAATAATTGATCATACCTATGTGAGAGAGCCTCCATAAAAATCCCAATAGAAGGCGGTTCAGAGAGCTTCCAGGTTGGCAATGACAAGGACTGCTTGGAGAGTGGTGCACCTGGAGATGGCATGAAAGCTTTGTGTACCATCTCCATACCTTCCCCTATGCACCACTTCCAACAGGCTCTTCTTGAATTATATCCTTTTATAATAAACTGGTGATCTAGTAACTGTTTCTCTGAGTTTTGTGAGCCACTCTAGCAAATTAATCAAACCCAAGGAGGAGGTTGTGGGGACCTCTGATTTATAGCCAGTAAGTCAGAAGTACAGGTAACAACTTGGGCTTGTAACTGGCATCTGAAGTAAAGGTGAGGTTGGGTGGGTGTGCAGAATTATAGGACGGAGCCATCAACCTGTAGAATCTGATGTATCTCTGGGTTGTCAGCATCAAATTGAGTTGAATTATCTAGCAACCAGCTGGCATTCCAAGAATTGCTTCTTGGAGGTGTGGGGAACCCTGTTATATGTGAAAAAGTGAATCTGAGAACACCATTTATGGGTATATACCCAAAAGAACTGAACGCAGAGGTATAAAGACATATATGTACACCCATGTTCTTAACAGCATTATTCAAAATAGCCGGAAGCTGGCATCAAGCCATGTGTCCATCAGTGGATGAATTGACAGAAATGTGGTGTATACACATAGTGGAATACTAGTCACCCTTAAAAAGGAAGGAATTCTTTGGATGAATTCCTAGTGAAATAAAGCCAGTCACAAAAGGAAAAATACTGTATGATTCCACTCATATAAGGTAATTAGAGTAGTCAAATTTATAGGAATAGAAAGGAGAATGGTGGTTCCCAGGGACAAGAGGGAGGGATAACAGGGAGTTGTTTAATGGGCACAAAGTTTCAGCGCAATGTGAAAATAGTTCTGTGGATGGTTGGAGGTTATGGCTACACAATTATGTGAAGGTGTTGAATGTCGCTTAAGTGTACACCTAAAAATGGTTACAATTTTATGTTCAACATATTTTATGACCATTAAAAAATTAATTATTTTCAACAAATGAACAAACACTAGCTACATGCAATAGCATGGATGAATATCATAACCATAATGCTGCATAAAAGAAATTATATTCAAAAGGCTATATATTTTATAATTCCATTTATATAAAATCCAAGAAAGAAACAAAACCGAGGTCTGGCTTCTACTAATGGTGGAGTAGCTTGTTGAACTAACACTCTCACCGACAACAATGATAAAATCTGCACAAAATATTATATATATTTATACAGACTCGTGTAGCTATATGTAAAACACATATAATAAATGTGTATATGTGTGTATGTTTAAATCACTTCCACAAGCAAGCTGAACTGAGAGGGAATCTTCCCTTAAATGATGGGAATTGCACCAGGAGATATTTGCAAGCTTGAATCTGTTGCCTCAAAGCATTCCAAAATCTGTACATGGCCTAGACAGGGGAAAAACTACAGTCTTACTTGTAAAGTTGGAGGATGTATTTTTGGGCTGGCAGAGTAGCTGGAAAGTTAGGGGAGAAATTCTGGAAGGGAGGGAGACACAAAGAGGAAAATCACAAAATATATATGTAAGTCTCTCACCCACACACACCAAATTGGCAGATCTTTGAACAACACACATACAGGGTAGGCCCCAGAAGGCCTAGTGTAAAAACAGCAGTTGGAAGATGAAAGAACTGACTGAGGATTTCAGCTATGCCCACTGTAAAGGAGATAGGATTGGAATTTCAGTCCAGCCAAGTTGATTCCCTGCTAGAAAACTAACAACAATCTTCAAAGAAATACAATAGAATCCGGAGCCTCTATACCTATCTTTCATGAATTCCAGTACACAATTTAAAAGAAGCATGAGATTTGAAGAAACAGGAAAATGTAATCCATATGTGACCAAAAGCAGGCAGTAGAAACTCTCCCCAATGTGTTTCAATTAGCAGTCAAGAATACGAAAGCAGCTATTATAAAGATGATCATGGTGGTAAAGAAAAATATTCCCATAATGAATGAACAGATGTGGGGACTCAGCAGAGAAGTGGAAATTACACAAAAGAACCAAATAGGAAGATGAAATAAAATAAATACTTTTGAGTTTACCAGGAGATTAGAAACAGTAGAAAAAACATGAAGATACAGCAATAGAAATTATCCAGTCTGAAGAAAAGAGTGTAAAAATTTTGAAGAAAAATGAAGAGAGCCTTATGACCTGTGAGATGGTTGAGTCCCCAGCAGAGAGGAGAAGGACAGAAAAATTAAATGAGGCAGAAAGGCAAATCAATAAGTAATAGCATAAAACTTCTAAAATTTGGTGGAAAATCTAAAATTTTAGATCCAAGAAAGTCAGCAAACCCACAAAATAAAACATAAAATAGAAGCATACTTAGGTACATGATAGTCAAGCTACTAAAATCCAAAGATAAAAAGAAAATCTTGAAAGCAGTCAGGGAAATGCATATATACATGGGAAGACATTACATACAGGGAGAAATAACGTGAATGATGGATGATATATTATCAAAAACAAAAGAGACAACTCAACAACAAAATGACATCTTTCAAGTGCAGAAAGAAAACCCAAAAGTCGACACAAGATTCTATATTTAGCAGAACTCACTTTCAAAAATGAAGCAGAAGCCACAATAAGATACTGCACGCCTATTAGGTGCCTGAAATAAAAAATAAAATTGCAAATACCACATGAGGAGGTGGGTCAGGAGTAGGAGCAATTAGAACTGGGAATGCAACATGATAGTTGCATTCAGAAAACAGTTGAGCAGGTTCTTATAAAGCTAAACGTACACTTATTATATGACTCAGATATCCCACTCCTAGGTATTTACTGAAGAAAATTGAAAACTAATGTTTAAACAAAAATCTTTGTGGGAATCTTTATAGCCATTTTATTCATAATTGCCAAAAGCTGGAAATAAACTAAATGTCCTTCGTCAGGTGAATGGAGAAAGAAACTGTGATGCATCAGTACATTACAATACTACTTGGCAATCAAAAGGATAAACTCTTTTTTTGTGTGTGTGAGAAAAATAAGCCCTGAGCTAACATCCATTGCCAATCCTCCTCCTTTTTTCCCCCCAAAGCCCCAATAGATAGTTGTATGTCATAATTGCACACCCTTCTAGTTGCTTTATGTGGGACACGGCCTCAGCATGGCCAGAGAAGCAGTGTGTCAGTGCGTGCCCTGGATCCGAACCTGGGCAGCCAGTAGGGGAGCGCACGCACTCAACAGCTAGGCCACGGGGCCGGCCCCAGGATAAACTCTTGATTCACACAACAACATGGATGAATCTTGGATGCATTTCTCCAAGTAAAGGAAGTCAGATTCAAAAAGCTGTATAGTATATGATTCCATTTATATGACTTTCTAGAAAAAGCAGAATTACAGGGATGGAAAATGATCAGTAGTTGCCAAGGGATGGAGTAGGGGAAGGGGTTGAATACAAAGGGATAGTATGAGAGAACTTTGGGGGTGAAAAACACAGCTCTGTATGGTACTGTGGGTATGGATGCATGACCATAAAGTCAAAACCCATAGAACTGTACACCACAAAGAGTGAATTTTACTCTGCAAATTTTAAAAATCAATCAGGATGCCGGGGAACTCAGATGGAATGCAGTGACAAATGAATCTCACTGTATTACAAGCATGTGACCTAACCATACAGAAGGGGTGGGGATGAAAGGTCCTGACCTAAGTTACTTTGGAAGACAGTGATTTGACGGGATACTGTAGAACTAAAGTACTGGACACAAACACTGTACTCTAGGTGGTAAATTTGTTTTTCATAAGGGTACAGATTAGCAATTCTGAAACTAGTTGACACATTAGGAAATATATTGTAGCTAACTGGAGTTAAGTTTCTCACTGTTGGTGAAAGAAGTTACAAATAAACAAAAGGAGAATGCTAGAATAAACTCTGTGGTGCTGGATTGGAGTTCGAAGTATCAGTATGAATCCATGTCTGTTTTAATATATCTATCCAAATAGATAGATAGACTGATATATAGATGGATAGATGGATAGACAGATGTGTCTACCTGAGTTTATATTCATACATACATTTCCAAGCTCTGCTGAGAGGGTCTAGAAGCAGTGACACTCTAGTATTAATGAGCACACCTAGCTCCCAGATCTTGTTTTCTAAATATCATTCTCCAATAAAATAAAGCAGATTTTCTTGGAGAAATGGCTAATTCTAGGGATGGAGATGGAAAATACAAGATGAGCCTGGATCATCTTGTAGTGCCAGAAAGTAGGAAAGTGCTTTCAAAAAAAAAACACACAGAAAATGATGGGACGTGTCAAAAGGAATCAATCTGAAAGACTTTCCAATGACTCAAGCTGGAAAACTCTGAGCAACAAAATAAATAATGGTAGCATTGGATAATTACTCAGAGAATAAAATAAATATCCACGAGGCTATACTGATATAAAAAAGATTAAATAAGAAAGGAAGGGAAGGAAGAAAGAAAAAAGGGGATAAAAAAGAATGAGAGAAAGAAAGGAAGAAGGAAGGGGGGGAGAAATCTTGTTCACAGAATTCCAAATAATAAAAGGGCTAGATAGCATGAAATAGAAAATTGCCACTTTAACACTACAGTAATAATTACTGTTGGAAAGAATGACTGATGAATGCAAAAACTGTGGATGAAACTTAAAGAAGAAACAGTACATTTGCAGAGTCTCAAAGTATTTCCTTTCCAAACACTTATTTCTCTTATTTCTTTTTTTATGATTTTATTTATTTATTTATTTATTTTTCCCCCCAAAGCCCCAGTAGATAGTTGTATGTCATAGCTGCATATCCTTCTAGTTGCTGTATGTGAAACACGGCCTCAGCATGGCTGGAGAAGTGGTGCATCGGTGTGCGCCAGGGATCCGAACCCAGGCCGCGAGCAGCGGAGCGCATGCACTTAACTGCTAAGCCACGGAGCCGGCCCCTCTTATTTCTTTAAAATACCTATGACTATCTAAAGCAAAAATTATAACACTGTATTGTGGGATTTATATCATGAGTAGATGTAAAATTTATGACAGCAATAGCACAAAGGACAGACAGAGGTAAATGGAACTGTTCTGTAACAAGGCTTCCATAGTTTACATTGATTAAACTGGTGAACTATTAAGTCTAGGTAGGATGTGATATCTTAAAGATGCATATTGTAATCTGGACCACCAAGTAAGAATGCAAAGGTGTGTCACTTAAATGCTAATAAAGGAATTAAACAGCATGCCAAAAAACGTTTTTACAGGACTGTTCGCAGGAGATGACCTGCACGTCCCCAGGAGGAAGATGAGTGCACTTTGGGACATCCACAGAGCAGAACGCCCTCAGCTATGCCGAGGAGCAAACGCTGACACACACATGCTGAGAGAGACTCATCAACCTCGTGCTGAGGGAGGCAAGCTGGACAGAAAACAACACACATGAGATGATTTCAGCCAAGATGAACCTATGCTGAATAAACCAGAACAGGAGTTGCATCGGGGGAAGGAAAAAATTGCCTGGGAAGGAACAGGAAGGAGTTTTCTGGGGGTGATAGAAATATCCTATTCTTAAAGGGATGAAAGTTATATGGGCATGTTTATTTGCCAAAACTGTACGGTTGAGAGTTGTGCCTTTCAGTGTGCATACATCTTACTCACCACACACGCACAGAGGCTTAAAAGAATAATAAAGTGAGGTGGGAATGGGATGGAATGTGGATGAAACAAAAATGGCAGATGATTAGTAGTTGTTGAAACTGGGTGACGGGCCTACTGTGGTATTTTGTATATTGTTTAAACTGTTCTGTAATAAAACACTTGTATAAGAAGACAAACTTGACATACAGTGTTCGCTGGTAAGATATCAGTAACCTTTGGGGATGAAATAGGGAGAAAGGGATTGTTGGGGGCCTTAATAAAGCTGGTGCTAGTTCTTGGTCACACAAGTGTGTTCACTTTGTAATAATTCTTTGTGATTTACGTGGATGACTTCTGCATATATTTCTGTACGCATGTTATACATCAATAAACATTTTAAATCCTGCATATTTGCACAAAGATACTAACTCAATATCTCAGAATAACAGCAGTGTTTTGTTTTAAAGTGGAACACATTCACTCATGACACCATTAGATGGATTTTAATACTCCCATATTCCTGAATGTGGGATATTATCAAAACAACTGAATAAGCTGGTCATGGAAACTGGACCCTGTCACTATGTGAAGAATTTGCCTCGTTATGAATTAATGACACGAATTCTTTAACATTTTTTTAAAGAACGGACGAGAAACTCTGCAGTGTCTCTGAATGTGGCAAGACAGGGAATTCTCGTTGGACCACATCCTCGGGTTCTTCTCTCGTGTTCAATAGACCCGGGTGACAGTCCGTGTTGTCAGGTGCAACGCCGCTCCCCCAGCCCCCAGTGTTCCATCCTACTCTGGCCTGTGACCTCTTCAGGGGGTTCTGATGACACTCGTCCACAAGGGTTGGAAGGAGACATTGTAACATGAGGATATTCATCATCTTGAAACAAGGATTAATGGAGAGGAAAGTCTCAGGGTCTGTGTGCTCCGATGCAACTGCTGTTGGGGTGTGGCTGCAGTGACCACTGTGCTCCCAGCAGTCCCCACAATGGCTGTCTCAGACGTTTGATCTCCTGGTGCAACCACAGAAGCTGTTGACAGAGCTGAGCGCTCGTGGTTCAGTGTCTTCCGTCAGATTTTGTGGCTCTGACCCTCCTATGCTCGTCCCCTTCCCATTCCTATCTGCTGAGTTGATTGCTTTGTAGTTGTTTTCTAGGAGCCACTGTGTGTAATGGATTTCACAGTGTCTTTAGGGACCCACCCTCACTACACGGGTTACTGTACAACAGCGACTTATCCTGGTGTAGCCCGTGTTCATCGTCTCCAGTGGAGCTGTGAAGAACCCTGCTTTCTCGGAGCTCCTCTCATTCTCATGCTGCTGGGGCTGCTTACGAAGTTGAGCATCCCGTCTTTGGTCTCATTAACATTACTCTTTTCATTGATTATTTTGAAGTCGGATATGACTTTGTTAATAATGTGACACTGGCTGTCACAGGCACTTTTATGTATCTTCCCCAACAGCTCTGTGAAGTAGACCTGTGATCCACACATTACAGGGGGGACACTGAAGCTCAGAGAGATGGAGTAGCTTCCTTCACTTCACAGTTTCTTGGTACATTTTGTGTCTCCAGCTGGAGCTCCGCCTCTCAGGTGTGTGCACTTAGCTGTTGTTCCACTTTATGCCTCTCTGCCAGCCGCCCCAAAGGCACACGCCCCATCCTGAGTCCATTGTCTGCTTGATGGCAGTCACCCTGCACAAACAGGCTCCGTGCAGGGAGTGGACTAGCGGGCATGGTCCTCCGGCTTACCCTGGGCAGGTTCTAGGTTCATAGCGAGAGCTGGAGCAGTGGAAGATACTGACCGTCACTCACCTGGAAGGTTTGTTATGGAGAAATACTCCACTGACTTTCTGCAGGTGTCCTGTCTTCTTTGTCTTCATTGCTCCTCTGCGCTTTCTCCTACAGTCCATGCTGTGCAGTAACATAGAGAACAGAGACTGGTGCACATAATACTGTTGCCCTGCACCAAATGGTCACATCACTCATTTTTCTAATTATGAAACAAGTACGCACTGTAAAAAAAGTCAAATTGCACTGATCTATGTAGAGTAAAGTGAAACATTCCCCTTTCATCCCCTTCCCTGAAAACTCACTCTCCTACTCAGAAGGAACTGTTGTTAAGAGGTTGTGGCTTATTCTTCTGGAAATTTCCTATGAATTTGTAAATACACAAAGTTTTTTTTAAACATAAATTACATAACTACATCGTTTTGCAATTTGTTGTTTCCCAAACCATATATCATAGACCTCTCTCCTTATCAGTGCACATCATTCTAACTTACCTTTTTTGAAGTTTTAGAGGTATTCCAAAGAATAGGCATACCATGATCTGTTTATATCTTCTTTGATAGCAAAGGGATTACATCCAGTTTCACTATTATACATAATGCTGCTATAAGATCCTTGTGTGGAATTTATTACACTGCTTTCAACTGCTCGATTTGCTTTGTTTCCTTTTAGTCAGAGACTATGATATATTTGTAACAATTTTATGGTAATTATTTTATAGGGAAATTAATTTTATCACTGAATAACGACATGTATGGGGAAGCTGCACTTCAAGGTCATCCATCTCAGTATTCTGGAGAAAAATCATGAAACTTAGAAGGTATTATGCTTGCTCCATCACATTCTAACAAGTCGTGTTAACAATTTAAAGTTGAATCTTTGAATAGCCTCTACTCTTTCTGTTCAAATGAAGGATGACTTTTTCTTGTCTTGAAAACTTCTGACTCCAGGGGCTCTCAGTTGTGCTTCAGAAAGTGTAAGATATTGGTGTTGTATCTATTTCTCTTCAGCTATAGGCTGCGTCTTCTAAAGATCATAGAATTGAACATGGTCCAATCGATATACATGATTTGGTTCAAAAATTCAAAGTAATGAACCCAAGATAGGAATCTATAACTTTGGTTGTTAATAAAGAATTCCTTTGATATCCTTAAGTCCCTGTCATTACTTGTAAAAACTCACCTATGGGTGAAGAGATGTGGTTCTGCTGGCAATGTCTGGCTGAACATCCATAGTTGATCCTGCCACATCTCTAGGTAGATTAGACTTGACCTCTTGATGACCTCTGCCCTTGGTCTTTGAGCTGGGAAAAATAAGAATTTAAAAAAGCTGCAGTTATTAGCACTCAATGCTAGAAACGCCCATTAAAGAGTGAGTTTGGTTTGGTAAACCAAAGGGAGTATAAGCAGAACAAAGTCTTTAATATCTATAAAATTTCAAAAAATTCTAATTTTTAAAACTATAACTCTAGTTTTGCCACAGTGCAAACTGTGTATATATGTATGAAGTATCCCTCTGTCCATTTCTTAAGTTGTTTCCATTGATTTGATGGATTTATCTTCTAACCCAGATTCCAAGTGTGAAAGAACATCTTGGTCCTTCAAAGAAAAGAAACCATTGAAATTTAATTTTCTTTTAGCTCGGCATGCCACAGGTTTGAGGAATAAATGATCATGTAATGATACAATGATTTTGAAATCTAATTGTTAATTGGGGGGGTGTAAGGGATGATTGAATGGTGGTTCATCCCCATGGTCAGGGGTATTGTACACATGGACGTGTAAACACGATTCAGGAAGCTGCTTCAGCTCCGTGAGATCCCTAAGAACCACAGTGCAGGAGGATCTAGGTACAGAGCCGTCTGCCTCGATCTCCTGGGTTACATGTAGATCCAGGGGTCTTGACAGTGGCTTCAGAGCAGCTAACTTTTATCTATTTCTCCCCTTCCTTATCTCCAGTTTATCTCAAACAGTCCTGACTACCATATTTTAAAGTAAGACCAATTGTAGTTATCTACATGAGTTTCTTGTTCATTATTGCAGAGTAATAATCAAGGATACCATTAAATATCATTTAATTGACCTTATTAAATTTGTTGTACCTTATAATTGATTAGAACACTGTGTTTAGTTCGGCGTTTGATATTCACCAAGCGTGTTAATCTGCTTACAACTGCTATGTGCCTCATTCCTCTTAGAAGTGTATCTTTGGCACGTCACAAGATTTTAATGACTCAAATCATCATAAATTAAGATAATGTACTGTCTTTTGGATGATAGGGAGGCATATGGGTCCATTTTGGAAATATGCCCATCTGTCTTTGCTCCCCATGGGAAGTTTCTGGTCACTAGGTCTCCAGGAAATCATTCTTTCAGATCCAACCCATAACAGTTTCATCATTTGCTCTAATAAGACAATTTCAACTTAATAAATAAAACCAAAAGCATCCCTTATGTATGAATAAAGTTAGTGAACTTTACAGAGAAAAGAGCATAGTTGCACAATCTCAATAAAGCAAACAGAAGAACTGAATGATGATCAAGTCTCATTCAAGCTTATCTTTGAAAGTCAGTAAGACTAGGTGATCTTTTCAAGGATGTGTGTAGAGCTGTCAGCCTTGGAAGATAGAAATAGTGGCCTCCTCTGGAGCAAAGGTGGCTTGCACAAGCCCTAGGTCTGTAATAGTTTGGTGCCTCTCCTAATTGGGGTAGAAATAAAGGAGATTAGAGAGACTTATTAAGGTTTTTGTTGCATGAAGTCTTCTATGAAGACCATCCATGCATATTGTTCTGGGTAGCTCTCTGTTCCTAAGACTACTAGTTACTTTAAGGGCTTGTCGGGAACTGTGAAAGGTCTGATATTTTACCTTACCTGCAAGCTAATAAGTTAGCCTACAATGGTTTAGCAGATGCTGACAAAGACACGAGACCCATGGGTCAGAGACAAAGGACTCAATGACACAACAATAACAGTGGCAAGAGTATCATCATCTGCACCGGTTCACTAAATCTCACTTCCTACAGGGTGATACACAGTGGGCCAGGTGACATGCAGAGGGTTGCAAGATCTCAGAGCCTAAGGAACTCAAATCTTTGATAACGGGCAAGATGTCTGCTAACCTTTGCCCTGGGGGGGGAGGTGTTATTTTTATTATACTGGGCAGTAAGCAAGCCTGCCCTTTGCTCCAGAGGAGGCCACTATTTCTATCTTCCAAGGCTGACAGCTCTACATACATCCTTGAAAAGATCACCTAGTCTTACTGACTTTCAAAGATAAGCTTGAATGAGACTTGATCATCATTCAGTTCTTCTGTTTGCTTTATTGAGATTGTGCAAATATGCTCTTTTCTCTGTAAAGTTCACTAACTTTATTCATACATAAGGGATGCTTTTGGTTTTATTTATTAAGTTGAAATTGTCTTATTAGAGCAAATGATGAAACTGTTATGGGTTGGATCTGAAAGTATGATTTCCAGGAAAAATGTGAAAGAAGATTAGTGCGCACAGAACTTTGCCACAAGGAGCTGATAGCAACTTAAATGATTTTAATTTGAATACTGTTTTATACAACTTTCGTCCATTTACTTCATCCTCTCTGCTTCCTTTAACTCTCATATGGGAATGGGGCACTTTCAGGGATTCACTGAACTCATTTACAATATTCAAATAGTTTTGTCTGTTGTGGTTTTTTTTATTGAGGTAAAGTTGACATACAACATTATCTCAGTTTCATGGGTACAATGTAATGATTCAATGTTTGAGTATATATTGAAATGACCACCACAATAAGTCCAGTTAACATCCGTCCATACATAGTTACAAATATTTTTCTCTTGTGATGAGGACATGGCATATTTCAAGGTGCAGAAGAATCAACGATGGTGTCATACTTTTCTATATACAGCTTGATGAATTTGGACACAAGTATACACCCTTGAGACTGTCATCACCATCAAGACCACAAACATATTCATCACCTTCCAAAGTTTTCTCTCACCTCCTTTATTACTATCACTCTGTGGTAAGAACTCTTAGTATCTACTCAAGTAGCAAATGTGACGTATGCAATAGAGTTTTGTTAGCTGAAGGCACTACGCCATATCCTACATCTCCAGAACTGATTTATCTTGATAACTGAAACTTTGTATCCTTTGATAATCAGCTCCCCATTTCCCCATCCCTCCAGCCCCTGGCAACCACCATTCTAACCTCTGCTTGTATGAGTTTGACAATTTTACATTCCACATATAAGTATTTGCCTTTCTCTGTCTGCCTTATTTCACTTAGCATAATATCTTCTAGGTCCCTCATGTTGTCAAAAATGGCAGGAATTCCTTCTTTTTTCAAGGTTGACGAATATTCCATTTCTTTATCCATTCATCCATCAATGACGTTTAGGTTACTTCCATATCTTCGCTATTGTGAATTAGCTGCAATGAACATTAGAGTACAGGTATCTCTTTGAGACCTTGATTTCAATTCCTCTGGGTATACACCAGAAGTGGGATTGCTCGATCATATGCTAGTTTTCTTTTTTGGAGGACCCTTCATACTGTTTTCCATAATGGCTGTACTAGTTTACATTCCCACAAGGTTTCCTTTTCTCCACATCTTCACCAATATTTGTCATCTTTAGTTTTTTTGATAATCACCAACAAGTGTGAAGTGATACCTCATTGTGGTTTTGATTTACATTCCCTGATGATTAACGGTGCCAAACACCTTTTCATACACCTATTGGCCACTTGTATGTCTTCATTGGAAAAAGTCTATTGTGGTCTCTTGCTCATATTTTAAATTGATTTGTCTTTTTGTTATTGAGCCAACAGAAAAAAAGGAGAACAAAATTTCCAGGCGTTATGGGCGCTTCCCAGTTGATGCAGACGGTTTTGTGTTTACAGTGGTACCAAAAGGTCATGTTTCATGCTTTTTCTTCAGCTTGTTATAAGACCAGCAGTAGCTGCGGCATGGCAGATAATCGGGATCTTCTGGGTTTGGAGGTTTACAAAATAAATGAGTGGTAAGGAATTTTTTATATTTCCAAGGAAATTATTGTGATCGTAGTCCATGGAATTCAGGATTAGATAGGTGTAGGAGGAAATTAAGGTGAGGATTGGTGATCTGGCATTACTTCTGATCTTGAGGGACAGGTATCTACTGTATGAGTGTTTGAATAAAAATATTAGAGATCAGGAATTTGTGGTGGGTGAATATGTTTTCTGAATTATTTACTTTTGAACATAACCACTAGGATTATGTGAACATCTCGGAGATTGGAGGAAGTCGTTAACAGGGGGTGGTTGATAATATCACTATTGATTTAACCTCTATGAACACCAAGTGGTCAATGGATTAAGCAAATGAGTAGACAGAAAACACAGAAATGGTAAGATTTGGGTTTTAGTAAAGGACTGGGGACTGACTGTCCTGAGTGGGAGTGCCAGGACTTGTGCGGTTGAGAGTGACAAGGACAAGAAGAGAATAGAATCACACTCAAACAAGGAGGGGGTGTTAACAGGATGGAGGGGGAGAAATGATCTGCAGTACTCTTGAATTTTGACCTTGAGCTTTCTGTTCTTGATGCAAATCTGCCTGATGACATCCCAGGACACAGGTCAGATCTGTCCCCAGAGGCTAGAGGGGGGATGGAAGTACAAAACAGCCAGGATAATTGTCCTAAAAAGGCAGGCTTCTTTTATCATTTGACCCACTTTCATGATTGGTTTTTGTAGGGTAAGAGGAAAAGAAGGATGATAAGAAGGATGACAGTCACGTCTTCGCAGAGGAAGCAGCATAACTGTGAAAACCAGTCCAAACCAAAGCCTGGTTTAAACATCTCCATCCCTTTGAGGATGTCCAGTGACATATTCAAGAGGACGGTGACTAGAATCCCATCACATCCTGGCAATGACGGGTCTCTGGGAGGATTCCTTGGACCAGCCCCACCAAGTCTGCTGGGCCCAGAGACCGCAAGGACTCCAGGCCTGCAGCAGTGCAGGACAACTCGTAAGTCCTTTCAATCTTGCCAAAGCATTGCAAAAACTTGCACCTAGTCACACAGGTGAATCCCTGCCAGGTGTGCTCGCAGGTGGTCTGCATTCCAGGTCCCTTGAGCACTCCTGCTGGTCTTCAGATTTGGCAGAGATGATTCCAGGAGCTGATATGGGCATTCCACAGCTCGACTGCCAACAATTTCTGACGACTGAGGAAGGTATCAGGAAGGAGGAAAGGGCAGTGAAGAGCACAGGAGCGAGACTGGTGATAGCACTGATGGCGGACAGACTTGCTAGCGAGGCAGAGAAAGTGAGGGGCCAAGAAGGCCGTCCTGACAGCAGATGAAATGGAGCAGGCACCTCAGTGAGGTCTCATGGCTGCGTCCCTAATGTCTCCGTGCTTTGAGCTCTTGAACTTTTAAAATATACCAATACTTTTCTTTTATTAAACTCTGCTGTGTGACATAGAAAATATAGATAGCGGTTTGTTTCTGAGGTGAGAGGTTGAGTTTCAGGTGAGGAGAGAAAGATCTTCCTTTTTCATACTGTTTTCTCATTTTCCTTTACTATGTACAATATTTATTTGTACTTTAAAGTCAGCAGCCAGTTATGAACGTCACGGGATGATTCAGCTTTTCCCATCACAGTCACAGTAAAACCTACATAAAGTGGATTATTCTTTTTGTGTAATATTCCAATAGACTCCAAAATATTATTTCAAATCACTTTTGTGTCTATGTTCTCAAATTAGATATTTACTTCTAGGTCTCCATTTTTCTGTTCTCTGTTGCATGCCAATTCAGAGTTGCATCTAAGGAAATACCAGATTTCCCACAGTTTTTTAGATCGATATGTGTTGGAAATGTGATTCATGGAAATGGACATGGCAGTTGGGGAATCGTGCTATTACCGAAAGAGATATTTTCAGGATCAGTAATGCTGAAAGAAACCACTGCTTGTTGGGATTTAATTGTCTATTTGAGGGATCAAGCTTTCACTGTTGGCACTTCTCTTTCTCTTTGGAGGGAAAGTACAGCCTTCCCAGTATTTCCATTACCAAATCACTTTCCTGGGTGGCTGTGCCATGTCAGGAAGGTCTTGAGATGACGGGAACCAGGGTTCATCCTCAAATTCTGGCTGTTCTGACAAGGCTTCCCTGGCAGAGTGCAGCCTGTGTGTCTGGGTGACACTTGCAGCCATCAGAAAGGAGAGGATACCTCACAAGTGCCAAGCGATTCATCTGTCCCTTGTCTTACAGGGTGTTCCTAAAGGATGAGGTTCAAAATGCCACTTGGTAACCATTTGAAATCTCCTAGTCATGGGGTGGGTTCTCTGTGTGAGCTCAGAACAGTGTCTGTTCACCACCAGATGGGAAGCATTTCAGTATTTTAATTGGTAAGGCTGTGTTCATGCACGTCCATGGACCATCAGTTCAGTGGCATTCCCTGCTGGAGCCCCCCACACTCCTGTCATACCTCATCTTTCAAAGCTCCAAACAGTCTTCACACCCCAGGAGGTTGTGGTAATGTAACCACAGCACAGGATTGGGGGAAAAAACACAACCACCCAGGGGTGACACTGTTTAAGGGCTCGGGCTCAATTTCCCCATTTGGACGAGTTGGTAACACCAACACTTAGTGTGTAAACTGGATGATTGTCCAAGATCATGGACCTCACAATGACACGGGTTCAGATGTCACCTTGGACAGCAAGGGACAGTGTGGGGTCACTCACTGGCTAGGATTATGGTCCCTTATACTGTCAAAGTAGAGCTCACCGGGGATCCTCTGGCCAAGCCAGAGAGGAGGCTTGGGACCTTCTAGGGATTTCTGTCCTAAAGGGAATTGCTTAAGGAAGGCAGGGGTGCTGAAAATCCTAGTTCACAGGGAGCAGTCATGTTTATGGAACGAGGCCCAGCAGTAGCCTTAAAAGCTGCATCACAAATCTTTCTGCCTGGATACAAAACAAACAGGAAAAGGAATTCAGAGTCTTGGACAAGGATCACAGCAGGATTCAAATCCAGGTCAGGGGTGAACAGGGAGGCCCTAGAGGGGCCTCAGGAGCGAGGTCCTTCCTGCCTTTAGTCCATTTGCAAATGAGCTTCCTTGGGCCTTGTTCTCTCCAAGTGCACGTTTTGATCTTTTTACATTGTTTTCCCCACTTAGAGCTGATGCAATTCCAGAGATTGAACTAGAAAACTACAAGTTCCTAAAATTTAGTCAAAAGAAATCTCAACAAGAGAAGCAGAAAACGTTCCCTGTTCCTCAAGAATGTAGAAAGGCAGCCCCTGCCTGTGGCACGACATGGTCCTGGGTAGTGCTGTTTTAAAGACACCCACATTTCAGTGGTTGTTGCTCTGCCTGTGAAAGTACCTTCAACCTTTAAATCCCAAGAGAACGGGCAGGGGGCCACGTCTGCTCCTGGAGGAGCTGAATGATACTGAAATGAACTGGTCTTCGGAATTAGGGGGATTTGGGAGTGTCCCCACTAGCCAGGGAAGGGGCTGGCCCTTCTCCCTTCTCCCACGTACAATGAGCTGATGACCCAGAAGAGTTCGTGATTCAAGGAGAAATGTGAGATTCAGTGTCTCACTTACATGCCTACAGAAAGCGAGAGAACCACACCACAACTCCCAGACCGTAAAGGGAACAAGACTTTAATATAATATTCAAATATGACATTTATTGTTTACAACAAATAACTTCTGTGCCTCCCCAGTGGGTGAATAGTTGCTGGGGTAGAGATGTCAGGGAGCTGAGGTGGGTGTGTCCCCTCTCTCTTGGGCGTCATGGGTCACAGGAATCAGCTTACAATGCTCCCCTTCCTGTCAGGTGGGAGGAGCTGGCCCGGTGCATGGAAAACCTCCCAGCTGTGTCCCCGCTGCAGAGGATGGGGCTGTGATCCGCCACTGGTACGGGGCTCAGTGCTGGGGTCTGGGCACTGGGTAGAAGAGTCGGGTTATCTTGGTGGCCTGGAAGAATCATGGCCCCCACCCTGTCCCCACTGCACTGGGTGCTCCAGACCCTGTGCTCAGTGTTGTCAGCCACCAGTACCCCATTTGTCCCTGCCACGCGAGCGATCATTTATTATCACCTATTTCACAGAGAGGGAAATGGAGTCTCAGGAAGCTGAAGAGAGTCACCCCAATCACACGACTGCTCAGTTGTGGAGCTGGGATCCCATTGCCAGCTGTTCGACTACCCAATGCCATGCTTAGCCCGAAGCCTTACTGAACACCTAGGAGTCAGTCACCCCGGCCCAGACACTCACTCACCCCTGACCTTGATGATGGCGGGTTCTTCTTGGCCTTGAGTATTCTGCGGGCCAACTAGGTCTGGGGGTCCAGCTGGCAGGACAGGCTGTAGCTCCAGGACAGAGAGGCTCCTGTGAACCTAAGAGAAACCACACCTCACGTGTCCACCCACTGCCTGCCCAGCAGCTAGAGTCTGAGTGTCCCACAGGTCGCCATGCAATAAGGCCTGGGACTGAGTGGGGGGCCACGGAGACAGGATCTCTGGACTGGCCAACAGGGAGAGTCCACCCCTGCCCTCACCCAACTCCTGCCCGGCCTCAACTATCATTCTCGTTGAGCAGCTCCATGTCCTGGAACCAGGCCCCAAATCGCTCCTCGGGCTCTACGTTGTAATTCTTTGTGGCCACCTGGAGCAGCAGGATCTCCCTCATGACTGGGTATTCCTGGGACCAGAAGGAAGGAGAGGCTGCAGTTAGGGCCTGGGTGAGGGATGCTGCATGGGCCTTGTCGGGTGTCAGGGGTGGGGCGGGGACCAGTCCTGGGAATCCCCCTTCCCTCCAGTTCCTACCAGGTTTTACCTGTTCTCAGAATGGGAATAAGCAGCGCCTCCTCCAGGAAATTTTCCTTGATGCCACCATCCCCTCAACCCACCTGCCAACTGGATGGGTCTCCCACTTCTCTGTTATCAAACTCTTCCACTCAGTGTAAGATACAGGGGGTGGAGCCAGGGACTGTTCTGCCCAGAGGGTCTCTGAATTCCTCCTCCTTCCCCTCCCCTGAAGGGGGTGTGGCAGCTGTTCACTTCAGTCCTCTTCTCAGGTTGATCTCATTCCCCTGGAAGGCAGACAGCCAGAGTCCATCAGACAGAGCCCCCTAGCCTGACTAGCCCCCTATGCCCACCCCTTCTCAAGTTGCACTACTTGCAGGTCCCCAGAGGGGGTCGGGCATGCAGAGAAAACAGGACTTGGAACTAGGCCTGGCTCTGGGCTCCAGAGAAGGAGGACATGGGGGAGAGGCTGAGGGACCTGGCAGCATAACCCTCTCTGATGACAGACTTGGAGGCTGAGGCCTCAGGCAGAGGGCACTTCTCAGCCACTTATGTGCTGCCTCACTTGGAGGGGCCCGAATCCTCTCTCCCTCCACGGGCAGCATGGGAGGGAGAGGCTGAGTCCAGCTCAGATAAAACCTCACACAGCTGTTGCCATCAGGCAGCTCTGAGCTTCCCCAGCCTGGGGAACCAGAATGGGTGTCTCAGGTGGAACCTCTGTTCACTCATCCCTAAGATGTGCCTGATGCCCCAGCTCCCAGAGGCGGCTGTGAGGTTCTCAGGAGAGATGTGCCAAGTGCTGAGAGCTCAGAGCTCAGTTCAGGGGCTCCCATATCCCAAGGCTCAGGATCCTGGTCCTCAATGCCTGGTCCTCAGGTGCACCCACCTCGAGATTATCACCCATCAGCAGGTGCAGCAACAGCAGGTGACCAAGGAAAGTGCCAATATAGGGGATGACACTCTGTGACATCAGAGTGTGGGTGGGATGAAGCTTTGCTTTCAAGCAGGCCCCCTGCAAACCCTCCCCTGAAAAGTCCTCACCCTCAGCCTCCTGGCCCACCCCAGAGTTCGCACTGGGAGCAGCCTAGGACCCTTAGCAGCCACCCCTCAATTCCTCCTCCCTTCACACCCCAAGAACACCACACTCCTCCTCCTCACCTCCCAGGGCCGGCTTCTGGGCTTCTGGCAAATCACAGGGTATGCGGTCCCTGGTCCTCCCCACAACAACCATCCTGCACCAGATCTCCCAGGCCCTCCTCCTGGTCACTTCTACTGGGGGATTCAGGCACTGTGGCAGCAAGAGGAAGGGCCATCCTCTCTTGATTTGAGGCCTCCAGCTGCGAGGGCAGAGCCCCTCCCCCACAGGCACACTCACCTGCTGCTGCTGCTGCTTCTCCTGCACTCTATGGGGCCTGATCTGCGGGGGGGCAAACGTGGAGGGCCCCTCCTGCCAGGGTAGAGGAGAGTGTCAATGGGCCATACTCCCCTCACCCCATTTCTCTCCAGCACCACTGGCCTCCGAACCTGGACATCTGACTCGAGTCAACTGGTACCAATGCCAATACATCCTCCAAGGTGTTGTGATTCTAGAACAAGCCCAGCTCCAACTTGCACTCTGGGTGTGATCTTGGGCTTTCGGTCTGGCCTCCCTGAGCCTCTTTTCTCATATAGAAGGTGTGAGCACTCCAGCTACCTCACAAGTACTCCTGAGGACTCAGTGTCACATGACTGTCATCATTGTGCTCGCCCTCACCCCTCCAGGTGGAGCAGGCAGAAAGCTCCCACAGTCCTTTCCTCACTCTTAACTCATCATCACCGTGGGAGGCCTGCACCACACAATCACCATCCCTCCCTTCCCTGATGAGGAGACAGAGGCCCAAACAGGGGCAGTGAGTTGCTCAGGGGCCCAAAGAGGAGAGGCCGCTTTCTCCTCCCAGCCAGATGCCCTGTTCCCACATCCTCGCCTAACCCTCAGCCCCACCACTGACAACAGTCCTGTCCTCTGAGCTCTCACAGCTTGGTCCTGGGCCGAGCAGTGGAGAGGACGGGGTGTCTTGGGAGTCTGGTTGCATGGCTCCTGCCTGCCCCAGTCTCATGGAGTGTCTGGTCCCCAGGCTGGGCCAGAGGCCATGCCAAAGCCTTCTCCTCACCAAGGAACCCCTCAGGACATTCCCCTGCCCTGAACTCTTTCTTTATCCACTCAGGAACTGAACCCCCAATGTGCCACCTCTGACCCACAGGGAAGGTGGTGACAGGACGCTTTGCTTCCTCATTTACGTGAAGCTCCTAGCGTCCTTTCAGCAGGATCCACTAAGAATCCATGAGTTGCCTAGACGCTTCTCATAAGCCCCTGGGGGCATATGTCATTGCCAACCAGGCACTCAGATGAGACTCTTGTGGTTGACTCGAGTGACTGCTCTAGGGGTCCGGGGGGGTTCCCCGAAAGCACACACATCTGTCTCTGGTCCAGCCGTTCAGGCCCAAGGATGAGCAGCCTGTTTGTCCACCTGGACCATGGGAATCCTCTGCCATGCATGTCCCTGGGACAGGCAGGGTGCCCTCCCCTTGGAGACATGGTGAAGACAGAAGGAGCAGCAGGGACCTGGCTTCCTGAGGACAGGTTTAGGCTGAGGGCTAAACCCACCGCAACAGCTTGGAAGAAGCTACATCCAGCAGGATGGACGTGCATGGAAGCCAGAGACCTGCTGATGGCACCAGCTCAGCAACTCCTCCTGGAACAGCACAACTAACACCACTCTGTCCCACGACCAGGGCCTCCTGCCCAAAAATGGCACCCTGCTGCCCACTAGCTGAACAGATCCCTCTGCTTGTTAACCTGGACAAGATAGACTGGAATGTTTCAGAGAAAGTTCAAGTGAGAAACTATCAAAACCACAGCCTGCCCAGTACCCCTGCCCCCTCCCCCCTCCTCTCTTTCCAGACCCACAGCCTCCACTCTATCTTGGTCATCAGTTCTCTGCTCAAGGACTCATCTTGGCTATAGACCTCCTTAAGTTTTTCAGAGCTTTACCCGAGGGCAGAGGAAAGAGGGAAGGATAAATTTAGGGATAATGTGAGGGGTCTGAGTGCAAATCCCTTTTCTTTGACAACCCAAGAGATTCAACCTGCCTGGAGGGGTGTTCTCACTGGGCTCCTCTGAGCGCTAAGGTCTCATGGGACTGGGAGGTGACTCTCCTGTTGGTCACTGGGGTCTCCACTCCCCAGCTCTACAGAGCAGCTCTGTTTTGACCACTATGAGTTTCAACTGGCCATAGAGTTCTGTTGCTATAAACACTTGAAAATCTCCAATGTGGCTCAACCCAATAGCTGACATTTAGGGAAACCGAGTCCTGAAGCAGAACTTGTTCACTAAGGACACCAGGAGACGTAGAGACCAACTACCCACTCCCAGGCCCTGTCCCCAGCATTTGCTGCCTCCCAGGAGTTCTCGGCTGACTGAGGCGCCAATGGCAGACGTACAGGAGATCCCCCATCCATCCTGGTCCTCCTATGGAGAGAGGCTTACCTCTCTTCCCCGCGTGTGTTCTTCAGGTGGCTTGTGGAGGTTTTCTGCAGAGCAGAGATGAAAGTGCAGGGCGAGGAGAAGTTCTTCCAGATCTCGCACTCCTGGGGAAGGGAAGAGAATGAGGTGTGAGGTTGGGCACTGGAGCCCCGCTTGCTCTCGCTTCAGTCCCCTTCTATTTACATCTCCCCTCCTGGATGAGACAGATGCTCAGGGAGCCCTAGAAGGACATTTAGGACCCAGAAAGTAACACTCACAAGGAGGAGGAGTTTAGCTCAATCCAGGGAAGGAGCCAGGTAGGAAGTGAGCATCCTCCCACTGGGACCTGGAGTCAAGGTCAGCGGGGCCCCTGTCAGGAAGGGCCTAGGGACTTGCAGGAGCTTAGACCACACACTTCAATCCTGGGAGCTGATAAAGGTGGAGAGGCAATTCCCAAGTCTCCAGAGAGGGGCTCTACTGGGCCTCCCACGGCACACCTGGGCCACCTGGACCCAGAGCTCTACCACCCTCGCCCTGTCCTGGGCTGTCATGCTCGCGTCCCCGAGGCAGGTTGTGATGACGAAGCTGGCCACCCTTCTGAACTGGTCGATGGTGGCCTGAATGGTGGGTGTCTAGTGCTCACTGCCAGGCTTATTCTTCTTGTGCCAGGTGGATCCCAGGCACTGAGAGGGCACCACCTTCCAGAAGAGCTCCTGGGGGACAGGGGGACTGTCATCCAGCCCTGCCACAGGCCACCTCTGTGTCCACGGCCACTAAAGTCCCACACAGTTGTCACAGTTTAGAGCTAGAGCTCAGGAAGCTCAGGATGTGGCCTGAGCCTTGTGAGAGTCCCTGGGTTTTCTTCTCTGTCCACCGAGGGTACCCAACACAGGATGACCCAGGACCCAATCCCGGCAGGGAAGGTAGAGGGGCATTTGCACCCAGCCCGTCCTGGCTAACTCCAAGCTCCAGACGGTGGCTCAACTCTGCTCATGCCAAGGGGGTATCTGCCACCACCCTGATCTCCGTTCTGGTCTCACTCCCCATTCTGATGCACATTCCCCCGTGGCAGCTACAACCACTGGCCTTGTCTGTCTCCCTTGTAGTGAAGCACACATCAGGTGTCAAGTCCTGAGGCTGTTGAGCCTCCTGAGGAGACGGCTGGGCCACCGTAGACCTGGCTGCACACAGTGAGTTCCCCTCCACCACTGATGGGCCAGGCCCTGACAAGCTTTCCATCTCTTCAACCTCATGGAGCCGGCACAGCCACTCTGTGCAGCAGGTCCTTTTAGTGTCCACCTCTACGGTCTGCAGGTGGACAGCAAAGGCTTGGGGGTTCCAGAAGTTGCCCAAGTCATATGGTTGGTAAGGGGTGGAGCTGGGATTTGGGCCCATAACATGGGAGTCTGGATCAGGTCTGGGACAACGATGGCAGAGGGAAGGCCTGCTCCACCCCGCACTGAGATCCCAGCTGTTCACCACATCCATCACGGTCAACTGCTCCACCACCAGCTTAGGAGAGAAGGCCGTGAGGTTGGCCTTCTTCTCACGCTCCTTAACAGCCACAGGTGGAGATGGACTTCCCACTAGAAATGATGGTGCAAGTGACTCCAGCTCAGCAGCTCTCACTCCTACTGGAGCCGATGTCGGCCCTTGCTCCAGCTCCAACACTGCTGATGGAGGGGACGCTGGCGTCAGCACTAGTAGTGGTGATGTGAACGGAGCTGGAGCCCGCTCTACCTCCACCACTGCCCACTGCTCTGCTTCTGCCACTGACTGGAGCTCTGCAGCTGGCGCTACAGTGGGATAAAGAGAAAGATTCACCCACATAGCTGGCTTTCCATGTGTCCTTCTAAACACAGGAAAGATCCCACTTCCCTTCCAGGAATATCCAGCCTGCAGTCCCCCTTACCCTCTGCCTCTGCCTCAGTGGCCTCCAGAAGCTCACACTGGGCAAGGGTAAGAGGGTCATGGCAGCTCAGCTCCGAAACAGGCAAGGTTACCTGCATGTACATCCCCTTTAGCTTGAAAAAGGGACAGCCCCAGTCTGGTCACTCCCTAGTTCTGGTCCAACCTGGTCATCTCAAGGTCCTGAGTGTGGAGACCCTCTGCTCCTGTTCTCATCTCAGAGCAGCACTGGGTGGTGTTTGTGGCCTCAGGCACCTTCCCCTTGCCTAGTGAGTTGGTGAAATTGAAACCACTGGGCAGCTCCTTGATGACCTTCTTACTGGAGTTCTGCAAAGACTGCTCTGGAGCTGGGCCTGGAGGAATCAGGGGCTGCCTGCACACTGCCACTGGGGTCATCCCCCAAGAGAAAGTCTGCTCCTCAGTTCAGGCACAGAGGGACATCCCTGCAAAGAACTGTGGTCAGGCAGGAAAAGAGATGAAACCTCTATGGCTCAATAACATAAGAGTAGAGGAGATCACCTTCCCATGCTGCCAGCCATGACCTGGGCTATGAACATGACAGGCCCACCATGTTTCCGACACCTAACAACGAGCTCCTGCCCAGGAATGGCCTGCCCCTCATACCCTGCCTTCTCCTCTCCACACAAACACACACAGACACACACACACACAAGATGAGGGACAAGGGGTGTGGGGCTGATCAGGTGGGATCACAGTTGTGTGCTGGCCTGCACTAGCCTTTCCTGGGCTGCCCCGTGTTACCCTTCACAGCCTCCTGCCAGACGCCCAGAGGCGTCGGGGATGAGGGCTGAGCCAACGTCTGCAACGACCAAAAAGTTTCTCTTTCTGGGTTTTTTTGTGCCTAGATCCTCCAAAAGTTGGGATACAACAACAAAATATTTTTCGTGTTGACTGCCTCCAGTCAAGTGAGCTGGATGTGGGCTGTGGGTGCCTGGTTACAAGAGTTCTAAGATCTTTTGAGGTCTATGACCAAGGAAGTGAGGTCTTTTTTCAAGATTCCTTTACCTAGGCCCCTTCCCTCAATCAGACTTGTCCAGAGCTGCCCCCTGTGCCCTGGCTGCTAACCCTCCTCCCCCATGTCATCTCCTGAACTGTACACAAGGAGCCTACACAGCCCTAGCCACAGCTCCCTGGAAACCTAAGTCGGATCGTAGCTTTGAGGAGACAGAGATGAATGCAGACTTCCTTTTTCTTACCAGTTCTTCATCCTGAGAATGTCCCTGTACCTCTCAGGTCCTCCCCAGTCTCTAAACCTGCACCATGGGGATCAGGCTAGAATCTACTTCTTAGGGATGTCACCCGGTGTATATGACATAATATCTATTACCCCTGTGGGCTGGTGTCACATGTACCTAAGACACAATCTTAGAGATGGAAGAATAACAAGAAGGGGTGACAGGTAGCACAGAACACCACTCAAAATAGGCCAGGGTTCTAGCAATGTGATATTGGAACAGTCGCTTCCAACTTGGCCTCATTTTCAGGTCAGCATCATGAGGGGGTTGAAACTAATGGAAATTTACATACTGCCATCCTGCAGCATAAAACCATTCAATTGTTTCCTGTTTAATGGAGAATGAGACCCAAGTGTCTCTTCTTGGCCTATGAGGTGGGCAGCCTCCACAGTGGTACCCAGTAAGCCCCACCCATGGTATAGTCATCCCAGTGGAACCACTAAGTAGTTAGTAACTGGCTTCTTAACATAATAACAGCCAAAGTAATGGGATGTCTTGTCTAAATTTTAACTGAAAAAGTCTCCCACTTCATCTTACTCCCTCTTTCATGTTCCATCTCTCTCTCTCTCAGTCTGTCGAATCCCTGTAACTGAGGAATCAAATACCAGTGTTTTAGGGCTGCCCAATGTGGACGCCTAGAGAAGAGAGAAACACGAGATCGCCCAGGCCAACAGACAGAAAGAAACTCAGGCTCTCAGTCCAAACTGTACCCTAAAAGCTGAGAGTGAACTTGGGGGCCAGTCCTCCCCCAGTTGAGCCTCAGTTGCAGGCCACACAGGGTGGTGATGAGGTAAGAGGGAGGAAAGGAATGTGGGAGCTTTCTGCCTGCTCCACCTGGAAGGGTGAGGGCGAGAACAATGTCATGTGACGCTGAGTCCTCAGGAGAACCTGTGAGGTAGCTGGAGTTCTCACACCTTCTAGATGAGGAAACAGGATCAGGGAGTCCTGGCCCAAAGCCCAAGCTCACACCCAGAGTGAGAGTTGGAGCTGGGCTTGTTCTAGAATCATAAAATATTGGAGGATGTAGTGCTCTTGGTACCAGTTGCCTGGAGTCAGATATCCAGGGTCAGAGGCCAGTGGTGCTTGAGAGAAATGGGGTGAGGGGACTAGGCCTTACTGACACTCTCCTCGACCCTGGCAGGAGGGCCCTCCACGTTTGCCCCCCCCGCAGTTCAGCCCCCATAGAGTGCAGGAGAAGCAGCAGCAGCAGCAGGTGTATGTGCCTGTGGGGGAGGGGCTCTGCCTTCCCAGATGCAGGCCTCAAATCAAGAGAGGACGGCCCTTCCTCTTGGTGCCACAGTGCCTGAATCGCCCAGTAGAAGTGACCAGGAGGAGGGCCTAGAAGAGCTGGTGCAGGATGGGTTGTTGTGGGGAGGGCCAGGGACCGCATACCCTGTGATTTGCCAGAAGCCGGCCCTGGGAAGTGAGGAGGAGGACTGTGGTGTTCGTGGGGTGTGAAGGGAGGAAGAATTGAGGGGAGGCTGCTAAGGGTCCTAGGCTGCTCCCCGTGGGAACCCTGGGGTGGGCCAGGAGGCTGAGGGTGAGGACTTTTCAGGGGAGGGTCTGCAGGGGCCCAACTTGAGAGCAAGGGCTCATCCCACCCACACTCTGATGTCACAGAGTGTCATCCCCTATATTGGCACTTTCCTTGGTCACCTGCTGATGCTGCACCTGCTGATGGGTGATAATCTCGAGGTGGGTGCACCTGAGGACCAGGCAGGGAGGATCCTGAGCCTTGGGCTGCGGGAGCCCCCAAAGTGAGCTCTGAACTCTCAGCACTTGGCACATCTCTCATGAGAGCCTCGCAGCCGCCCCTTGGAGCTGGGACATCAGGCACATCTTAGGGATGAGAGAACAGAGGTTCCACCTGAGACACCCATTCCGATTCCCCAGGCTGAGGAAGCTCAGAGCTGCCTGACGGCACAGCTGCATGAGGTTTTATCTGAGCTGGACACAGCCTCTCTCTCCCATGCTGCCCGTGGAGGGAGAGAGGATTCGGGCCCCTCCAAGTCAGTCAGCACATAAGTGGCTGAGAAGTCCCCTCTGCCTGAGGCCTTAGCCTCCAAGTCTGTCCTCAGAGAGGGTTGTGCTGCCAAGTCCTTTAGCCTCTCCCCTATGTCCTCCTTCTCTGGAGCCTAGAGCCAGGCCTAGGTCCAAGTCCTGTTTTCTCTGCATGCCCGACCCCCTCTGGGGACCTGGCAGTAGTGCAACTTGGGAAGGGGTGGGCCTAGGGTGCTAGTCAGGCTAGGGGGCTCTGTCTGATGGACTCTGGCTCTGTGCCTTCCAGGGGAATGAGATCAACCTGAGAAGAGGACTGAAGTGAATAGCTGCCACACCCCCTTCAGGGGAGGGGAAGGAGGAGGAATTCAGAGACCCTCTGGGCAGAACAGTCCCTGGCTCCACCCCCTGTATCTTACATTGAGTGGAAGAGTTTGATAACAGAGAAGTGGGAGACCCATCCAATTGACGGTGGGTTGAGGGGATGGTGGCATCAAGGAAAATATCCTGGAGGAGGGGCTGATTATTCCCATTCTGAGAACAGGTAGAGCCTGGATGGAACTGGAGGGAAGGACTGTTCCCAGGACAGGTCCCCTGCCCCACTCCTCACCCCCCACAATGTCCATGCAGCATCCCCCACTCAGGCCCTATCTGCAGCCTCTCTTTCCCTCTGGTCCCAGGAATACCCAGTCATGAGGGAGATCCTGCTGCTCCAGGTGGCCACAAAGAATTACAACGTAGAGCCCGAGGAGTGATTTGGGGCCTGGTTCCAGGACATGGAGCTGCTCAACGAGAATGATAGGTGAGGCCGGGCAGGAGTTGGGTGAGGGCAGGGGTGGACTCTCCCTGTTGGCCAGTCCACAGAGCCTGTCTCCGTGGCCCCCCACTCAGCCCCAAGCCTTATTGCATGGCGACCTCTGGGACACCCAGACTCCAGCTGCTGGGCAGGCAGTGGGGGGACACCTGAGGTGTGGCTCCTGTTAAGCTCACAGGTGCCTCTCTGTCCTGGAGCTACAGCCTGTCCTGCCAGCTGGACACCCAGACCTAGTTGGCCAGCAAAATACTCAAGGCCAAGAAGAACCCGCCATCATCAAGGTCAGGGGTGAGTGAGTGTCTGGGCTGTGGTGACTGAGTCCTATTGGTTCAGTAAAACTTCGGGCTAAAAGAGCCCTTAGGGAGTCAGACAACTGGCACTGGGATCCCAGCTCCGCTACTGAGCAGTCCTGTGACTGGGGTGACTCTCTTCAGCTTCCTGAGACTCCGTTTCTTCCTCTGTGAAATAGGTGATACTAAATGATCGCTCGCGTGGCAGGGACAAATGGGGTACTGGTGGCTGACATCATTGAGCACAGAGCATGGAGCACTCAGTGCAGTGGGGACAGGGTGGGGGCCATGATTCTGAGGGAGGCCCCCAGGATAACCCGACTCTTCTACTCAGTCCCCAGGCCCCAACACCAACCCCCGTACCAGTGGCCTATCACAGCCCCATCCTCAGCAGCGGGGACACAGCTGGGAGGCTTGGGCTGCACTGGGCCAGCTCCTACCTCCTGACGGGAAGGGGAGCATTGTAAGCTGATCTCTGAGGTCCCCTTAAACCCAAGAGAGAGGGGACGACCCCACCCCAGCTCCCTGATGTCTCTACCCCAGGACCAATTCACACATTGTGGAGGGACAGTAGTTATTTGTTGTAAACAATAAATGCCATATGTGAATATTATATTAAAGTCCTGTTCCCTTACAGCCTGGGAGCTGTGGTGTGGTTCTGTCGCTTTCTGTAGGCATGTAAGTGAGAGACTGAATCTCACATTTCTCCTTGAATCACGAACTCTTCTGGGTCATCAGCTTATTGTATGTGGGAGAAGAGAGAAGGGCCAGCCCTTCGCTGGCTAGTGGGAACACACCCAAGTCCCCCTAATTCCGAAGACCAGTTCATTTCAGTATCATTCAGCTCCTCCAGGAGCAGACAAGGCCCCCCGCCCGTTCTCTTGGGATTTTAAGGTTGAAGGTACTTTCACAGGCAGAACAACAACCACTGAAATGTGGGTGTCTTTAAAACAGCACTACCCAGGACCATGTCGTGCCACAGGCAGGGGCTGCCTTTCTACATTCTTGAGGAACAGGGAACGTTTTCTGCTTCTCTTGTTGAGATTTCTTTTGACTAAATTTTAGGAACTTGTAGTTTTCTAGTTCAATCTCTGGAATTGCATCAGCTCTAAGTGGGGAAAACAATGTAAAAAGATCAAAACGTGCACTTGAAGAGGACAAGGCCCAAGGAAGCTCATTAGCAAATGGACTAAAGGCAGGAAGGACCTCGCTCCTGAGGCCCCTCTAGGGGCTCCCTGTTCACCCCTGACCTGGATTTGAATCCTGCTGTGATCCTTGTCCAAGACTCTGAATTCCTTTTCCTGCTTGTTTTGTATCCAGGAGGAAAGATTTGTGATGCAGCTTTTAAGGCTACTGCTGGGCCTCGTTCCATAAACATGGCTGCTCCCTGTGAACTAGGATTCTCAGCACCCCTGCCTTCCTTATGCAATTCCCTTTAGGGCAGACATTCCCCAGAAGGCCCCAAGCCTCCTCCCTCGCTTGTCCTGATGGACCCCCGGTGAGCTCTACTTTGCCAGTATAAGCGACCATAATCCTGGCCAGTGAGTGACCTCACATGTCCCTTGCTGTCCAAGGTGACTTCTGAGCCCGTGTCATTCTGAGGTCCATGGTCTTGGACAATCCTCCAGTTTACACACTAAGTGTTGGTATTACCAACTCGTCCAAATGTGGCAATTGGGCCCAAGCCCATAAACTGTGTCGCCCCTCGGTGGTTGTGTTCTTGTCCCCAGTCCTGTGCTGTGGTTACATTACCACCACCTGTTGGGGTGTGAAAACTGTTTGAAGAATTGAAAGATGAAGCATGACAGGGGTGTGGGGGGCTCCAGCAGGGAATGCCACTGAACTGATGGTCCATGGACATGCATGAACACAACCTTACCAATTAAAATACTGCAATGCTTCCTATCTGGTGGTGAACAGACACTGCTCTGAGCTTGCACTGAGAACCCACCCCATGACTAGGAGCTTTCAAAGGGATACCCAGTGGCATTTTGAACCTCATCCCTTGGGAGCACCCTGTAAGACAAGGACCAGATGAATCGCTTCGCACTTGTGAATTGTCCCCTCTTTTCTGATGGCTGCAAGTTTCACCCAGACACACAGGCTGCACTCTGCCAGGGAAGCCTTCTCAGGACAACCAGAAGCTGAAGATGAATCCTGGTTCCTGGCATCCCAAGCCATTCCTGACATGGCACAGCCACCCAGGAATGTGATTTGGTAATGGAAAGACTGGGAAGACTGTACTTTCCCTCCAAGGAGAAAGAGAACTACCAACAGTGAAAGCTTGATCCCTCAAATAGACAATTAAATCCCAACAAGCAGTGGTTTCTTTCAGCATTACTGATGCTGAAAAGATCTCTTTTGATAATAGCACGATTCCCCAATTGCCATGTCCATTTCCATGAATCAAATTTCCAACACATATGGATCTAAAAAACTGAGGGAAATCTGGTATTTCCTTAGATGCAACTCTGAATTAGCATGCAACAGAGAACTGAAAAATGGAGACCTAGAAGTAAATATCTAATTTGAGAACATAAACATAAAAGTGCGTTTGAAATAATATTTTGGAATCTATTGGAATTATACAAAAAGAAGAATCCACTTTTAGTAGGTTTTACTGTGACTGTGAGGGGAAAAACTGAATCACCCCGTGACGTTGATAATTCGCTGCTGACTTTAAAGTACAAATAAATAATATACATAGTAAAGGAAAATGAGAGAACAGCATGAAAAAGGAAGATCTTTCTCTCCTCACCTGAAACTCAACCTCTCACCTCAGAAAGAAACTGTTGTCTATATTTTCTGTCTCGAAGCAGAGTTTAATAAAAGAAAATATCGATATATTTTAAAGTTTCAAGAGCTCAAAGCAAGGAAACATTAGGGAGGCTGCCAAGAGACCTCACTGAGGTGCCTCTTCCATTTCATCTGCTGTCAGGACGGCCTTCTTAGACCCTCACTTTCTCTGCCTCGCTAGCAAGTCTGTCCACCATCAGTGCTAACACCAGTCTCGCTCCTGTGCTCTTCACTGCCCTTTACTCCTTCCTGATACCTCCAGAGTGGAGCTGTGGAACGCACAGATCAGTTCCTGGAATCATCTCTGCCAAATCTGAAGTCCAGCAGGAGTTAGCATGGGACCTGGAATGCAGACCACCTGCGAGCACACCTGGCAGGGATTCACCTGTGTGACTAGGTGCAAGTTTTTGCAACGTTTTGGCAAGATTGAAAGGACTTACGAGTTGTCCTACACTGCTGCAGGCCTGGAGTCCTTGTGGTCTCTCGGGCCAGCAGATCTGGTGGGGCTGGTCCAAGTTGTCCTCTCAGAGACCAGTCATTGCCAGGGTGGGATGGGATTCTAGTAACTGGCCTCTTGAATATGTCACTGGACATCCTCAAAAGAATGGAAATGCTTAAACCTGGCTTTGGTTTGGACTGCTTCCCACAGTTACGCTGCTTCTTCTGTGAAGACGTGACTTATCATCCTTCTTTTCCTCTTACCCTATAAAAATTAATCATGAAACTGGGTCAAATGATAAAGGAGGCCTGCCTTTTTAGGACAATTATCCTGGCTGTTTTGTACTTCCACCCTCCCTCTATCATCTGGGGATAGATCTGACCTGTTTCCTGGGATGTCATCAAGCAGATATGCATCAAGAACAGAAAGCTCAAGGTCAAACTCAAGGCTCCTCCAGATCATTTCCCCCCTCCATCCTGTTAACACGCCCTCCTTTTTTGAGTGTAATTCTATTCTTCTTTTCCTTGTCACTCTCAACCGCACAAGTCCTGGCACTCCCTCTCAGGACAGTCAGTCCCCAGTAATTTACTAAATCCCAAATCTTACCATTTCTGTGTTTTCTGTCTACTCATTTGCTTAATCCATTGACCACTTGGTGTTCATAGAGATTAAATCAATAGTGATGTTATCAACCACCCCCTGTTAGCAACTTATTCCCATATCCCAGATGTTCACATAATCCAAATGGTTATGTTCAAAAGTAAATAATTCAGAAAACATATTCACTCACCACAAATTCCTGATCTTTAATATTTTTATTCAAACATTCATACAGTAGATACCTGTCCCTCAAGATCAGTAGTAATGCCAGATCAACGATACTCACCTTAATTTTCTCCTACACCTATCAATCCTGGATTCCATGGACTATGATCAAAATAATTTCCTTGGAAAAATAAAAAATTCCTTACCACTCATTTATTTTGTAAACCTCCAAACCCAGAAGATCCCGATTATCTGCCATGCCACAGCTCATGCTGATCTTATGACAAGCTGAAGAAAAAGCACGAAACATGATCTTTTTGTACCACTGTAAATACAAAGCCATCTGCATCAACTGGGAAGCACCCATAATGCCTGGAAATTTTGTTCTCTTTTTTTGTTTGGCTCAAAAACAAAAAGACAAATCAATTTAAAAAATGGTCAAGGGACCAGAGTAAAATTTTTCCAGTGAAGACATACAGGTGACCAACAGGTGTTCAGCATCACAAATCAGGGAATGCAAATCAAAACCACAATGAGCTATCATTTCACACCTGTTATGATGGCGATTATCAAAAAAACTAAAGATGACAAATGTTGGTGAGGATGTGGAGAAAAGGAAACCTCGTGGGTATGTAAACTAATACAGCCATTATGGAAAACAGTATGGAGGTTCCTCCAAAAATGAAAACTAGCCTATGATCCAGCAATCCCACTTCTGGTATACACCCACAGGAATTGAAATCAAGGTCTCAAAGAGATACCTGCCCTCTAATGTTCATTGCAGCAAATTCACAATAACCAAGATGTGGAAGTAACCTAAACGTCACTGATGGATGAATGGATAAAGAAAGGGAATATTCGTCAACATTGAAAAAAGAAGGAATTGCTGCTATTTTTGACAACATGAATGCACCTAGAAGACATTGTGCTAAGTGAAATAAGGCAGACAGAGAAAGGCAAATATTCCCTTATTTGTGGAATCTAGAATAGTCAAACTCACACAAGCAGAGGTTAGAATGGTGGTTGCCAGGGGCTGAGGAGATGGAGAAATTGGGAGCTGATGTTCAAAGATACAAAGTTTCAGCTATCAAGATAAATAAGTTCTGGAAATCTAGGATAAGGCATAGTGCCTACAGCTAACAAGACTGTATTGCTTGCGTTACATTTGCTAATAGAGTAGATATTAAGAGCTCTTGCCAGAGAATAATAGTAATAAAGGAGGTGAGAGAAAACTTTGGGAGATGATGGATATGTTTGTGGCCTTGATGGTGGTGACAGTCTCAAGGGTGTATGCTTATGTCCAAATTCATCAAGCTGTATACGGAAATGTATAACATCATCGTTGATTCTTCTGCACCTTGAAATATGCCATGTCCTCATCACAAGAGAAAAAATTTGTAACTCTATATGGGGACGGATGTTAACTGCACTTATTGTGGTGATCATTTCAACATATATACAAACATTGAATCATTATGTCATACCGCTGAAACTAATTTAATGTTGTATGTCAACTTTATCTCAATTAAAAAAACACAACAGACAAAACCATTTGAATACTGTATATGAGTTCAGTGAATCCCTGAAACTGCCCCATTCCAATATGGGAATTACAGGAAGCAGAGAGGATGATGTAAGATGGAAGAAAGTTGTACAAAACAGTATTCAAATTAAAATCATCTAAGTTGCTATCAGCTCCTTGTGGCAAAGTTCTGCGAGCACCGATCTACTTTCACATTTTTCCTGGAAAAACATACTTTCACATCCAACCCATAATAGTTTCATCATTTTCTCTAATAAGAAAATATCAACTTAATAAATAAAAAGAAAAACATCTCTTATGTATGAATAAAGTTAGTGAACTTTACAGAGAAAAGAGCATATTTGCACAATCCCAATAAAGGAAACAGAAGAACTGAATGACGATCAAGTCTCATTCAAGCTTATCTTTGAAAGCCAGTAAAACCAGGCTCTCTTTTCAAGGATGTGTGTAGAGCTGTCAGCCTTGGAAGATAGAAATAGTGGCCTCCTCTGGAGCAAAGGGCAGGCTTGCTTACTGCCCAGTATAATAAAAATAACACCCCCCCAGGGCAAAGGTTAGCAGACATCCTGCCCGTTATCAAAGATTTGAGTTCCTTAGGCTCTGAGATCTTGCAACCCTCTGCATGTCACCTGGCCCACTGTGTATCACCCTGTAGGAAGTGAGATTTAGTGAACAGGTGCAAATGCTGATACTCTGGCCACTGCTATTGTTGTGTCATTAAGTCCTTTGTCTCTGACGCATGGGACTCGTGACTTTTGCCAGCATCTGCAAGACCAATGTAGGCTAACTTATTGGTTTGCAGGTAAGGTAAAACATCAAACCTTTCACAGTTCCTGACAAGCCCTTAAAATAACTAGTAGTCTTAGGAACAGAGAGCTATCCAGAACAATATGCATGGATGGTCTTCATAGAAGACTTCATGCAACCAAAACTTTAATAAGTCTCTCTGATCTCTTTTATTTCTACCCCAAGTAGAAGGAGAGGCACCAAGCTATTATAGACCTAGGGCTTGTGCAAGCCACCTGGAGACCTAGTGACCAGAAACTTCCCATGGGCTGCAAAGACAGATGGGCATATTTTCAAAATGGACCCATGTTCCTCCCGGTCATCAAAAAGACCGTGCATTATCTTAGCATATGATGACTTGAGTCATTAAAATCTTGTGATGGGCCAAAGATACACTTCTAAGTGGAGTGAGGCACATGGCAGTTGTAAGCAGATTAACACACTTGGTGCATATCAAACTCTGAACTAACTTTAGTGTTCTAATCAATTAAAAAGTACAACAAATTTAATTAGGTAGATTAAATGATATTTAATGGTATCCCTGATTATTACTCTGCAATAACGAACAAGAAGCTCATGTAAATAACTATAATTGGTCTTACTTTAAAACATGATAGTCAGGACTGTTTGAGATAAGCTGGAGAGAAGGAAGGGGAGAAATAGACAAAAGTTAGCTGCTCTGAAGCCCCTGTCAAGACCTCTGGATCTACATGTAACCCAGGAGATGGAGGCAGATGGCTATGCCCCTATATCCTCCTGCACTGTGGTTCTCAGGGATGTCACGGGACTGAAGCAGCTTCCTGAATCGTGTTTACACGTCCATGTGTACAATACCCCTGACCATGGGGATGAGCCACCATTCAATCATCCCTTACACCCCTCTAATTAACAATTAGATTTCAGAATCATTGTATCATTAAAATGATAATTTATTCCTCAAACCTGTAGGATGCCGAGCTAAAAGAAAATCAAATGTCAATGGCTTCTTTTCTTTGAAAGACCAAGATGTTCTTTCACACTTGGAATCCTGATTAGAGGATAAATCCATCAAATCAATGGAAACAACTTAAGAAATGGACAGAGGGATATTTCATTCATATATATATATTTTGCATTGTTGCAAAAATAGAGTTACATTTTTAAAAATTAGAACTTTTTGAAATTTCATAGATATTAAAGACTTTGTTCTGCATGTACTCCCTTTGGTTTACCAAATGAAACTCACTCTTTAATGGGCATTTCTAGCATTCAGTGTTAGTAACAACAGTTTTTTTTAAATTCTTATTTTTCCCAGGTCAAAAAACAAGGGCAGAGGTCGTAGAGAGGTCAAGTCTAATCTACCTAGGGATGTGGCAGCCTTAACTATGGATGTTCAAGCCAGACATTGCCAGCAGAACCACATCTCTTCATCCATAGGTGAGTTTTTACTAGTAATCACAGAGTCTTGAGGATATCAAAGGAAATTCTTCATTAAGAACCAAAGTTACAGATTCCAATCTTGGGTTCATTACTTTGAATTTTTGACCCAAATCGTATATATCAATTGGACCATGTTCAATTCTATGATCTTTAGATGATGCAGCCTACAGCTGAAGAGAAACAGATACAACACCAACATCTTATCCTCTCTGAAGCCCAACTGAGAGCCCCTGGAGTTAGAAGGTTTCAAGACAAGAAAAAGTCATCCTTCTTCTGAACAAAGACTGTAGAGGCTATACAAACATTCAACTTTATTTATTTTGCTTTTTATTTTTGTTTTGTGAGGAAGATCTGCCCTGAGCTAACATATGACAATCCTCCTCTTTTTGCTGAGGAAGACTGGCCGTGGGCTAACATCCATGCCCATCTTCCTCCACTTTATATGGGACGCCACCACAGCATGGCTTGACAAGCAGTGCGTCGGTGGGTGCCCGGGATCCGAACCTGCGAACCCCAGGCCGCCGCAGCGGAGCCCGCGCAATTAACCGCTTGCGCCACCCGGCCAGCCCAAACATTCAACTTTAAATTGTTAACGTGACTTGTTAGAATGTGATGCAGCTAGCATAATACCTTCTAAGTTTCATGATTTTTCTCCAGAATACTGAGATGGTTGACCTTGAAGTCAAGTTTCCCCATAAATGTCTTTATTCAGAGATAAAATTAATTTCCCTATAAAATAATTCCCATAAAATTGTTACAAATATATCATAGTCTCTGACTAAAAGGGAACAAAGCAAATTGAGCAGTTGAATAGCAGTGTAATAAATTCCATACAAGGATCTTACTGCAGCATTATGTATAATAGTGAAACTGGAAATAACCCCATCTCTATCAAAGAAGAACAAAACAGATCGTGGTATTCCTGTTCTTTGGAGTAGCTCCAAAACTCCTAAAAAGCTAAGTTAGAGTGACGTGCACTGATAAGGAGAGACGTCTATGATATATGTTTTGGGAAACAGCAAATTGAAAAACGATGTAGTTATGTAATTTATGTTAAAAAAACTTTATGTGTATTTATAAATTCATTGGAAATGTCCAGAAGAATAAGCTGCAACCTCTTAACAATAGTTCCTTCTGAGTAGGCGAATGAGTTTGCAGGGAAGGGGATGGAAGGGGAAGGTTTCACTTTACTCTACATAGATCTGTATAATTTGACTTTTTTTACAAAGCATGTAATTCTTTCATAATTAGAAAAATGAGTGATGTGACCGTTTGGTGCAGGGCAACAGTATTATGTTCACCAGTCTCTGTACTGTATGTTACTGCACAGCATGGACTGTAGGAGAAAGCCCAGAGGAGCAATGAAGACAAAAAGACATGACACCTGCAAAAAGTCAGTGGAGTATTTCTACATAAGAAACCTTCCTGGCGAGTGAGGGTCAGTATCTTCCACTGCTCCAGCTCTCGCCATGAACCTAGAACCTGCCCAGCGTAGGCCGGATGACCACGCCCTGCTAGTCCACTCCCCACCCAGGGCCTGTTTGTGCAGAGTGACTGCCAACAATCAGACAATGGACTCAGGATGGGGCGTGTGACTTTGGGAATGCTGGCAGAGAGGGACAAAGTGGAACACCAGCTAAGTGCACACACCTGAGAGACGGAGATCCAGGTGGAGGCTCAGAATGTACCAAGAAACTGTGTGAAGTGAACGAAGTTACTCGACCTCTCTGAGCCTCAGTGTCCCCCTCTGTAAAATGGGGATCACAGGCCTACTTCACAGAGCTGTTGGGGAAGATACATAAAAGTGCCTGTGACAGCCCGTGTCCACATTATTAACAAAGTCATATCCGACTTCAAAATAATCGATGAAAAGAATAATGTTAATGAGACCAAAGACAAGAGGCCCAGCTTCGTAACAGCCCCAGCAGCATGGGAATGAGAGGAGCTCCAAGTAAGCAGGGCTCTTCACAGCTCCACTGGAGATGGTGAACACGGGCTACACCAGGATAAGTGGGTGTTGTGTAGTGACTCGTTTAGAGATCGTGGGTCCCTAAAGACAATGAAATACAGTTACATACAGTGGCTCCTAGGAGACAACTACAAAGCAACCAACGCAACAGATAGGAATGTGAAGGGGCTGAGCAGAAGAGGGTCAGAGCCACAAAATCTGACGGAAGACACTGAAGCACAAGCACCCAGCTCTGTCAACAGCTGCTGTGGTTGCGCCAGGAGATCAAACGTCTGAGGCAGCCATTGTGGGGACTGCTGGGAGCACAGTGGTCACTGCGGCCACACCCCAACAGCAGTGCATCGGAGCACACAGACCCCGAGACTTTCCTCTCCATTAATCCCGGTTTCAAGATGATGAATATCGTCATGTTACAATGTCTCCTTCCAACCTTTCTGGACGAGTGTCATCAGAACACCCTGAAGAGGGCACAGGCCAGAGTAGGATGGAACACTGGGGACTGGGGTGGCGGCGCTGCACCTGACTACACAGACTATCACCTGGGCCTATTGAACACGAGAGAAGAACCCAAGGATGTGGTCTAATGAGAATTCCCTGTCTTGTCACATTCAGAGACACTACAGTTTCTCATCCTTTCTCTACAAAAATGTTAAAGAATTCATGTGTCATTAATTCATAAAGAAGCAAATTCTTGACAGAGTGACAGGGTCCAGTTTCCGTGACCAGGTTTTTCACTTGCTTTGATAATATCCCACATTGAGGAATCGGAAAGATAACCTATCGGGATGTGTAATATAAACAAGGACTTTTCTTCATGTAGATCGAAGCCAAGATTTTTAGGGATGACATAAATCATGAAAGCTGCTAACCATTCCTCCACAGGTTTCAATAAGACTTTTAACTTAATTTACTAATCTCAGGAAAAGAGAATTTGGCAATTCAAGTTTTTTGTTTCTGCATTCAAGTGTACGGAACAGGCAAGAGAATGACCAGAAAAAAATTAACAGGCAGGTCTTGCTTGCATTTTATCTTTTGCAAATAAGCAGGATATTTTATGCTTTGTTCTTTTCACTACTCTAGTCAATTTTTAAAGAATACCATACATCTGACTATCCCTAGGCATGTTTATCTGGGAACCTTGCCGGAATCCAAAGCAGAGATGTTAAAGCTGATGGGTTTCAAATGCTGCCCAAGTGCTCTCTACCTTGAACATCCCTCTCCCAAAGCTGGACCACCGTTCTCTTCCTGAGGGATCTGAGTTGCCACCCATGTCCCTAAGAGACTGGTCGGCCACTCAGGCCTGAGCTGAGATTAGGTGATCAACCTAAAGGGCAAAATGCTTAAGCTATTCTCATCTTAAGGTTGCTGTTTCGGAGGCCTCTGCACTGGAATGGGTTGGTGAAAACGGCCTACTAGATACGTGCCTGGGAATTGGGTTTTTATCTTCCGCTCTTAGCGGATCCCGGGGAAACCAATGATTAACCACACAGATACCTCAACTTCCACATCTGCAAAAAAGGCAAGCAACAGCCAAAGTTACCACCCTGCAAAGCTCTTAAGTTGTGCTTGCAAGAGGGACCACAAGGGCGAATGTGTCCCAAAAGCTGATGAAATGATGGTACTTTGGCTGGAGAAGGCAGAGGGCAGCAGGCAAAGTGGAAAGTTTCTGGCATGTCAAACCAGTTCCCATAAGCAGTTTAGAGAAGCAGCTGGCCCTGGACTAGGTAGGAGGCTGTGGAAAGACCCACAGGCATGCAGGTAGGAGGAGGAATCAAGCAACGGAGGGAGGCGGTCGGGAAGAGGCGCGAGTGCGGCTTCAATTTTGGACAAAAGTAGTTGCACGCTGCAGGCCCGCAGCTGCCCATGCAGCCGCCACACCTTCGTAACACCATGGTCCCACTCGTCCCATCACATCCCTCTGGAACTCAGTCCACACAGAGCAGGTGTAGGACCAGAGTCCTAAGTCAACGGCGGTTTGGCCCTCGGCCAAGCTCACACCGCCCTGCTCCTCTCCCCAGGGCTAGGCATCATCCCGTGCCCAGAGCATCCTTTGAGTTGTAGTCCTGCAGCCATGCAGGCTGCCGGCTGGGAGCGGTTAAGAGACAAAAGCTCCCAACATGCACAGCTAGGGGCCCCAACTCCCGCCTTGTCCCTCTGCCCCTGGGCCTCGACCTTCTGCTTTCATATCTCAAATGGAAATACCAGGTGCCTAGGAGCCTGGAATTTGCCTTTTCAAGGCCATCTGTCCTACCATCCCCTCCATCCTTCTAGGCTGCCATGATCCTCCCTCTGGACCCCATGTTCAGGGTCACTGCAGAGACCCTCCCTTTGGACCCCGCCAACCTGAAGGCCCCATACCTTGGTCAGGCGTCTTAGAAGGACTGCCCTGAGCCATGTCATTAAAAGGAGAAAACATCACAGTGGGCAGCCCCATTCCTGCATTATACAGACAGGAAAACCACGTGCACTGGTAAGTGACCCCTAAGCCACTTCAGGGGCCCACACGCACGCCCCTTCTCTGAGGCTGCACACAGGCTTGTTCACTGGACTTCCTTATCCCAGTCTGGACCTCTTGACCTCATTGACACAGGCAACAGCACTGAAACTTCCCGTTCGTCCTTCCCACAATGTTAGGCAAGTTCGTCGAGGAATGTAATATGCAATTTCTGGTCTACTATAGGGCTGGCTCCTGGGAACCAGTTTTAATACGGCTTTTTAAATATACCCTCAGAATCACAAAATAATGAAGCAAAATAAGTTTTTGCTGTGGGGGGTTATGGTGATAACTCTCTGAAGTCATTTTTCCATTTAGCTTCTCTGATTGACTCCAACTACTACAGCACCACACACTTCTCAGACTGGTGGATGCACAGCTCCACTTCTTTGCAGGGAGGACGCACAACAGAAGAATATCCGTGGCCAGATTTTCTGGAGCTTCAGTATTACTACAAGATTTGGAAGAAGCAAAGTTAGGTCATTTCCAAGGTAAGGAATTAAAAACTTAACACTAAGATGAGGTGGGAAAGTCATATGCCATTAATAATTGTCAGTAACCTGTGCCTGAAATGTCAGACTTTCTCTGAGAAAGAACTCTGAGATCCTATTTCCCATTGTTTTAAATAGGAAAAATTAGAAGTCATAGCAAATCTATTGAAAAACCCTACCAATTTCCTCAGTCACGTTATGGCACCTAGACATAAGTTATGAACATCATTGCTCCTCGTTTTCTTCCTCATTCAACCCAGTCCCACAAGTCTTGAGTTCATGCTGTGAACACGGTACTGTGCTAGGTGTTGAGGTCTTGGTGAGTATCATCGTGGGGGTGGGCCTTGCTGGCAAATGATTGCATCATAAAAACTCTAAGCCATGCCACTTGCCAAATTGAGGCAAAAATGGAAAAATCCACAGTGTCGCACAAGGGTGAGGGTATTATTAGATACTTGGGAGTATGATAATTCATCTAATGGTGTCATGAGTAAACGTGTTCCACTTTAAAACAAAACACTGCTGTTAGTCTGAGATAATGAGTTAGTATTTTTGTGCATATATGCAGGATTTAAAATGTTTATTGATGTATAACATGTACAGAAATATATGCAGAAGTCATCTTTGTAAACCTCAAAGAATTATTACAAAGTGAACACACTTGTGTGACTAAGAACTAGCACCAGCTTCACTCAGGCCCCAACAATCTCTTTCTCCCTCCTTCCTCCCCAATGATAACCAGTATCTTACCAGTGAACACTGTATATCAAGTTTGTCTTCTTACACAAGTGTTTTATTACAGAACAATTTAAACAATATACAAAATAATCAAAATAGCATAGTAGGCCCGTCACCCAACTTCAACAACTACTAATCATCTGCCATTTTTGTTTCATCCACACTCCATCTCATTCCCACCTCACTTTATTATTCTTTTAGTCTTTTGTGTGTGGGGGTGGGGTAAGATGTATGCACACTGAAAGGCAGAAATAAGAACAGTATAGTTTTGGCAAATAAACATGCCCATATAACCTTCACCCCTTTAAGAATAGGATATTTCCATCAACCCCAGAAAACTCCTTCCTGTTCCTTCCCAGGCAATTTTTTCCTACCCCTGAAGCAACCACTGTTCTGGTTTTTTCACCATAGGTTCATCTTGGCTGAAATCATCCCACGTGTATTGTTTTCTGTCCACCTTGCCTCCCTCGGCACGAGGTTGGTGAGGCTCACACAGCATGTGTGTGTCAGCGTTTGCTCCTCGGCACAGCTGAGGGCATTCTGCTCTGCGGATGCCCCACAGTGGGCTCATCTTCCTCCTGGGGACGTGCAGGTCATCTCCTGCGAAAATTCTTGTATAAACGCTTTTTGTATGCTGTTTAATTCCTTTATTAGCATTTAAGTGACACACCTTTGCAGTTTTTAGTGGTTGGTCCAGATTACAATATGCATCTTTAACATATCACAGTCTACCTGGACTTAATAGTGCACCAGTTTATTCAATGTAAAATATGGAAGTCTTGCTACAGAACAGTTGCATTTACCTCTGTCTGTCCTTTGTGCTATTGTTGTCATACAATTTACATCTACCCATGTTATAAATCCCACAATACAGTGTTATAATTTTTGCTTTAAATAGTCATAAGTCTTTTAAAGAATTTAAGAGAAAAAAGTTAAGTATTTGGAGGGAGATGCTTTGAGGCTCTGCAAAGGTACTGTTTCTTCTTTAAGTTTCACCCACAGTTTTTGCATTCATCAGTCAGACTTGCCCACAGTAATTATTACTGTAGCGTTCTAGTGGCGATTTTCTATTTCATGCTATCCAGCCACATTTATTATTTGGAATTCTGTGAGGAAGATTCCCCCCCTCTTCCTTCTTCCTTTCTTTCTCTCTTTCTCTCATTCTTTTTTTCCCCTTTTTTTCTTTCTTTCTTCCTTTCTTATTTAATCTTTTTTATATCAGTATAGACTCATGGATATTTATTTTATTCTCTGGGTAATAATCCAATGCTATTGTTATTTATTTTGTTGCTCACAGTTTTCTAGCTTGAGCCACTGGGATGTCTTTCAGATTGATTCCTTTTGACACATCTCATCATTTTCTGTGTTTTTTTTAACGCACTTTCTTACTTTCTGGCACTGCAAGATGCTCCAGGCTCACCTTGTATTTTCCATCTCCAGCCTTAGAATCAGCCATTTCTCCAAGAAAACCTGGTTCTTTTTATTGGAGAATTATATTTAGAAACCAAGATCAGGGAGCTAGGTATGCTCATTGATACTAGAGTGTCATTGCTTCTAGACTCTCTCAGCAGAGCTTGGAAATGTATGTATGAATATAAAATCAGGTATACACATCTATCTATAGATCTTTCAATCTATCTAGCAATCTATCTTTCTATTTGGGTAGATATATTAAAAGAGACATGGATTCATACTGATACTTCCAACTCCAATCCAGCACCACAGAATTTATTCTAGCCTTTTCCTTTTGTTTATTCGTCACTTCTTTCACCAACAGTGAGAAACTTAACTCCAGATATTTGCAATATTTACTAATGTGTCAACTAGTTTCAGAATTACTAATCCATACCCTTATGAAAACAAATTTACCACCTAGAGTACAGTGTTTGTGTCCAGTACTTTAATTCTGCAGTATCCCATCAAAACACTGTCTTCCAAAGTTACTTAGGTTAGGACCTTCCATCCTCAGCCCTTCAGCGTGGTTATGTCACATACTTGTAATACAGTGAGATTCATTTGTCACTGCATTCCATCTGAGTTCCTCAGCATCCTGATTGATTTGTAAAATTTGCAGAGTAAAATTCACCCTTTGTGATGTACAGTTTTACGGGTTTTGACAAATTTATGGTCGTGTATCCACCTCCACAGTACCACACCGAGATGTTTTTTCACCCCCAAAATTCTTTCATACTGTCTCTTTGTAGTCAACCCCTTCCCCCACTCCATCTCTTGGCAACCACTGATCATTTTCCATCCCTTTAATTCTGACTTTTCTAGAAAGTCATGTAAATGGAATCATAGTACATAGCCTTTTGAATCTGGCCTCCTTCACTTAGAGAAATGCATCCAAGATTCATCCATCTTGTTGTGTGAATCAAGAGTTTATCCTTTTTACTGCCAAGTAGTATTCTAATGTCCCAGTGCACCACAGTTTCTTTCTCCATTCACCTGATGAAGGACATTTAGTTTATTTCCAGCTTTTGACAATTATGAATAAAATGGCTATCAATATTCACACAAAGATTTTTGTTTAAACATTAGTTTTCAATTTGCTTCAGTAAATCCCTAGGAGTGGGATATCTGAGTCACATAATAAGTGTAGGTTTAACTTTATAAGAACCTGCTATACTGTTTTCCGAATGCAACTATCATGTTACATTCTCAGTTCTAGTTGTTTCTAGTCCTCACCAGCACTTGGTATTTGCAATTTTATTGGTATTTGCAATTTAATTTTTATTTTAGTCAACTAATAGGTGCCCGGTATCTTATTGTGGTTTCTGCTTCCTTTTTGAAAGTGAGTTCTGCTAAATATAGAATCCTGTGTTGACTTTTGGGTTTTCTTTCTGCACTTGAAAGATGTCATTTTGTTGTTGCTTTGTCTCTTTTGTTTTTGATAATATATCATTCATCATTCACATTATTTCTCCCTGTATGTAATGTCTTCCCCAGTATTTCCTTGACTGCTTTCAAGTTCTTCTTTTTACCTTTGGATTTTAGCAGCTTGACTATCATGTGCCTATGTATGGTTTTATTTTGTATTTTATTTTGTGAGGTTGCTGACTTTCTTCGATCTAAAATTTTAGATTTTCCACCAAATTTTGGAAGTTTTATGCTATTACTTGTTGATTTGCCTTTCTGCCTCATTTAATTTTTCTGTCTCTCCCCTCTCTGCTGGGGACTCAATCATCTCACAGGTAAGGCTCTCTTCATTTTTCTTAAAAATTTTTACATTCTTTTCTTCAGGTTGGATAATTTCTATTGATCTATCTTCATGTCTCTTCTATTATTTCTAATCTACTGGTAAACTCAAAAGTATTTTTTTATTTCATCTTCCTATTTCGTTCTTTTTTGTAATTTCCATTTCTCTGCTGAGTTTCAACATCTGTTCATTCATTATGAGAATATTTTTCTTTACCACCATGATCATCTTTATAATCGCTGATTTCTTATCCTTGTCTGCTAATTGCAACACGTTTGGGATAGTTTCTAGTGCCTGCTTTGGGTCATATATGGATTACATTTTCCTATTTCTTCAACTCTCATGATTTTTTAAATTGTGTACTGGAAACCATGAGTCATAGTTATAGAGACTCTGGATTCTATTGTATTCCTTTGAAGAGTGTTGTTATTTTTTTAGCAGGGAGTTAACTTGGCTGGACTGAAATTCCAATCTTCTCTCCTTTACAGTGGGCATAGCTGAAATACTCATTCAGTTCTTTCATCTTCCAACTGCTGTTTTTACACTAGGCCCCCTGGGGCCTACCCTGCATGTGTGTTGTTCAAAGATCTGCAAATTTGATGTCTGTGTGCGGGAGACTTACACACATATTTTGAGATGTTTCCTCTTTATGGTTCCCTCCCTTCCAGAATTTCTCCCCTAACTTTCCAGCTACTCTTCCAGCCCCAAAATACATCCTCTAACATTACAAGTAAGACTGTAGTTTTTCCCCTGTCTGGGCCACGTACAGATTTTGAAATGCTTTGAGGAAAAAGATTCAGGCTTGCAAATATCTCCTGGTGCAATTCTCATCATTCAAGGGAAGACTCCCTCTCAGTTCTGCTTGCTTTTGGAAGAGATTTATACATACACACGTATACACAATTATTGTATCTGTATTACATATAGATACATGATTCTATATAAATATATATAATATTTTATGCAGATTTTATCATTGTTATCTGTGAGAGTGTTAGTTCAACAAGCTACTCAACCATTACTGGAAGCCAGATCTCAGTTTTGTTTCTTTTTTGGATTTTATGCAAATGGAATTATAAAATATATAGCTTTTTGAATATAATTTCTTTTATGCAGCATTATCGTTGTGATATTCATCGATGTTGTTGCATGTAGCTAGTGTTTGTTCATTTGTTGCAAATAATAGTTTTAATGGTCATAAAATATTCATAACATAAAATTGACCATTTTAACCATTTTTAAGTGTGCAGTTCAGTGACATTCAATACATTCACATTATTGTGTAACCATAACCTCTAACCATCCACAGAACTATTTTCACCTTGCACTGAAACTCTGTGCCCATTATGCAACAACTCCCTGTTGTCCCTCCCTCTTGCACCAGTCTCCTTTCTGTTCCTATAAATTTGACTACTCTAAGTATCTTATATGAGTGGAATCACAATATTTTTCCTTTTGTGGCTGGCTTTATTTCACTTAACATAAAGTCCTCAAGGTTCATCCATGTCATAGCATGTGTCAGAATTCCTTCCTTTTTAAGGGTGAATCGTATTCCACTGTCTGTATACACCACTTTTTTTTGTCAATTCATCTATTGATGGATACCTGGCTTGCTTCCAGCTTTTGGTTATTTTGAATAATGCTGTTAACAACACGAGTATACATATGTCTTTCTACCTCTCTCTTCAATTCTTTTAGGTGTATACCCATAAATGGTGTTCTGAGATTCATTTTTTCACATGTGGGAGAGTTCTTCACACCTCCAACAAGCAATTCTTGGAATGCCAGCTGATCATCAGATAATTCAACTCAATTTGATGCTGTCAACCCAGAGATACATCTGATTCCACAAGTTGAGGGCTCAGTCCTATAAGACTGCACACCCACCCCAACCTCACCTCAACTTCAGGTGCCAGTTACAAGCCCAGGTTGTTACCTGTACTTCTGACTGACTACCTATAAACCAGAGGTTCCCACAACCTCCTCCTTGGGCTTGATTAATCTGCTAGAGTGGCCCACCAAACTCAGAGAAACATTTACTAGATCACCAGTTTATTATAAAAGGATATAACTCAAGAACAGCCTGATGGAAGTGGTGCATAGGGAAAGATATGTGAGAAGGGGCACAGAACATTCATGCCATCTCCAGGTTCACCACTCTCCAAGCACTCCCTGTCATGGCCAACCTGGAAGCTCTATGAACTTCCTTCTATTGGGATTTTTATGAAGGCTCCCTCACATAGGCATGATCAATTATTAACTCAGTTTCTAACCCCTCGCCCTCTGTGATGGATAAGGGGTAGGGCTAAAAATTTCAACCTTTTAATCATGGCTTGGTCTTTCTGGTTACCAGCCCCCATCCAGGAGCCATCCAGGAGCCCACCCAGAGTTGCCTCAATAGAACAAATGATTCTCCTAGTGTTCTCATCACTTAGGAAATTACAAGTGTTTTAGGAGCTCTGTGTCAGGGATGGAGTCAAAGACAAATATTAGAACAAGAGATGCTCCTAGTGTCCTTATCATTTAGGAAAGTACAAGGGTTTTAGTAGCTCTGTGCCAGGAATTGGAGGCAGAGACCAATAAATATATTTTCTATTATTTCAGAACCCATAAGTGGAATTGTTAGATCATATGGTAATTCTATTTTTAGTTTTTGAAGGAACTGTCATACTGTTTTCCACGGTTTTATGTTCTCACCATCAGAGCACAAGCGTTCCAGTTTCTCAACATCCTTGCCAATCCTTGTTATTTTCTGATTTTGTGATAGTAACTATCCTAATGGGTGTGAAGAGGTATCTTATTGTGGTTTTATTTTGCATTTTCCTGATACTTAGTGATGTTGAGCATCTTTTCATGTGTGTACTGGCCATTTTATATCTTCTTTGGAGAAATGTCTATTCAAGTCCTTTTTGCATTTTTAAATTGTGTTTTTTTTAATTGTTGGGTTGTAGGAGTTCTTTATATATTATAGCTATTAATCCCTTATCAGATATGTGATTTGCAAATATTTTCAACTGTTCTGTGGGTGACCTTTTTACTCTGTTGATAGTACCTTGTGATACAGAAAATTTTGCATTTTGATGAAGTCCAATTTGTTATTTTGTTGTTCTTGCTGCTTATGGCTTTGGTGTCAGATGAAAGAAATCATTGTTGGCAATGTCTTTTGGACCCAATGACATGCAGCTTTTACCCTGTGTTTTCTTCTATAGATTTTATAGCTTCAACTCTAACATTTAGATCTTTGATCCATTTTGAGTTAGTTTTTCTATGTGGTATAGGGTAAGAGTCCAACCTCATTCTTTTGCATGTGGGTATCCAGTTTTCCCAGCACCATATTTAGAAAAACTTATCCATTCTTCAATGAATGGTCTTTGCACCCTTGTCAAAATTCATTTGACCATATATGCAAAGGTTTATTTCAGGGCTTTCTATGCTATTTCATTAGTATATTGTGTGTATTTATGCCAGTACTGCACTGTTTTGTTTACTTTGTAGTATGTTTTGAAATCAGAAAGTGTGAGTTCTCTAACTTTGTTCTTCTTTTTCTAGATTGTTTTGGCTATTCAGGGTCCCTTGAGAGTTCATATGAATTTTAGGATATATTTTTCTATTTTTGCAAAAAACATCATTGGAATTTTTAGCTCCTTGAGTAAGTTGGTTCTTAAGTATTTTACTCTTTTTGATGCTACTGTAAATAAAAATGTAAAGTTTTTAAATTTCTTTTTTAGATTACTTATTATTAATGTATAGAAGAACAACTAATTTTTGCATATTTATTTTGTGTCCCACTACTCTGCAGAATTTATTAGTTCTAAGAATTTCTTTGTGGAATTTTTAAGGGTTTCAACATATAAGATATTATGTGTGAAAAAATACAATGTTATTTCTTCCTTTCCAATTTGGATGCTATTTCTTTCTTTTTCTTGCCTAATTGCTTTGGCTAGATCTTCTAATACCATGTTGAATAGAAGTGGTGAAAGTGGATCTTCTTGCCTTGTTCCTGATGTTAGAGGAAATAATTTCACTCTTTCACCCTTGAATACATTGTTCTCTGTGGATTTCAATATATGACTTTTATTATGTTGAAGTAGTTTCCTTTTACTATGAGGGTTTTTTGGTGTTTTTAACATCAGAGCATGTTTACTTTTGTCAATCACTTTTTCTGCATCCATTGAGATGATCATGTGTTTTTTGCCTTCATCCTGTTAATGTGGTTTATTACATTGATTCATTTTCATATATTGAAACATGTTGAATTCCAGGAATAAATCCCACTTAAAATGGGCCGGCTCCATGGCTTAGCGGTTAAGTGCACGTGCTCCAGTGCTGGCGGCCTGGGTTTGGATCCCGGGCGCACACCAACGCACCGCTTCTCTGGCCATGCTGAGGCCACGTCTCACATACAGCAACTAGAAGAATGTGCAGCTATGACATACAACTATCTACTGGGGCTTTGGGTGGAAAAATTAAGTAAATAAATAAAATTATTTTAGAAAAATGATGCATAATCCTTTTAATATGCTGCTTAATTTGGTTTGTTATTATTTTATTGAGGATTTTTGTATCACTCTTCATCAAAGATATTGAACTCTAGTTTTCTTTTCTTTTAATCGATTTGACTTTGATATCAGGTAGTGCTAACCCCATAGGATGACTTTAGAAGTATTCTCTCCTCTTCAACTTTTGGAAAGCGTTTGAAAAGAATTGGTGTTTGTTAATTAAAAAATAGTCTTTGGGCCCAGGAATAAATTCAGCATAAAATAAATAAAAATAAATATTTTTTTTAAAATGTGAAAATGTTTTTTCCTAAAAAAATTAAAAATTAAGCAAGTATATCACTTATCACTTTATTTCTAGAAAATTTTTTTAACCTGATAGTAAGCATAAACAAATTGTTAGAATTAAAATGACTCAAGTGTTAATTTACTTCATTGCAAATTTTCTGACAGAGATATATGATGCCATTATGTATGACATCTTTTATGAAAAAATGGTCATTTTTTTGTAGTATTTGAGAACATTATGAATTTTCCCAGTGTCATCTGACAATACTCTGATATGCAAACTTATCTTTTCAACATATATGTGTTTACCAAATTAACAAACTCTGTCAGGTGCTAATTAATCAACTACTTTTCATATGATTCAGGCTCTCCACCATCAACTTCCTTAACCATCAAGAAATTCTACAAATTCTGCAAGATTAACCATTTTACTTTACACTGTACTTATCTCATGTGGTTTAAAGCATCCAAAAATCTTTGATAAACTGATCCTGCCTGAACTAAATCATGGTGAATTATAAAAGATTGTCTCTGTTAAGTGGGGAGGGATTTCAGGTTGAACTTAATTTTATAAGTGGTCAATTTATTACAGTGTATTGTTCTGTTATGTATTTCACTTCTTTTTTTAAAAAAGTGATAGTTGAGGACACTTAGATAATAAAAAGTTGAGAAAATAAGGAACTGATATACTCTGTAAGCTTCAAATGTTTTGAAGCATAAGATACAATAAGAACTAAAACTAACAGTTGGGAAGGGGGGAGAGGAGGGCGAAAGGGATAATTCGGCACATGTGTGTGGTGATGGGTTGTGATTAGTATTTGGGTGGTGAACATGATGCAATCTATGCAGAAATAAAAGTATAATGATGTACACCTGAAATTTATAGAATGTTATAAACCAGTGTTACTGCAATAAACAAAAAATTTAAAAAAAATGAACTAAAACTAAGAAATGGCAGAGGAAATAGAGATAAGAGGATGAAATTGCAAAACTGAATCTATAATAATATCTCAATGGCTAATGTTGTGGTGCCAAGAAGGTGGTGAAGTCAAAGAACTCATAAAGATGATAATAAACAGACTGCAAAGAAAAAATACTGAAATTTTTATAGAGAGAATTTTTACAGCAATATTACAAATAGAGAAAAGGGAAGAGATGTTGGAGAAAGAGACTATCTGCTTCTCAAATTATTTCTACTATAGTGAACAAAAAACCAATTTGCTGAAATATTTATTCCCCTCTATGACCCTATCTTTACCTGCAAAATCTCATCTCTAAGCCTCCTTTTCCATACTTGGGGAAGAGAGCAATTAAGCTCATCTGAAACCTCAACTGCCCAGCCTGTGAAATAAGGCCGGCCATCCATTCTCACAAAGGAGCCAACTGGAGGTAGGATTTTTGGTTCTGAATTCAGCTAAACATCTTCAAAGAATTGTATCTGACCTTCCTTATCCAGGGCTATCAGTGAAGGGCTGGCTGGCTTTCAGAGAAGAGCAATTCACAGTCAGTGGAGACATTTTCTGTTGAGCTCTCTAGAGAAGGCTGTGGGGCTTGTCAGTAAGAGTTGATTTCTATACGGGCTACGTTTTTTATTTTATTCAGATATTTATAAAGAAATTTACATGATAAATATTACTTATTATCAAGAAAAAAGGTTGTCTATTCTCTGGTCATTTAAGCAAAATCCTCCTCTCAGGGCCCACCCATGGACAAAGCCCAGATTTAATCTCCAAGAGTCTGCCAGGCACTCTGTTGTCCATGGGAAGCCCTCAAGTTGGCAGCCTGTTCCCTTGTGTCCTGTGCTGGTACTTAATCTTCCATCTCTTCAGAGTACAACTAGATAGACGCTCAAAGGACTTGACATCGGAGAAATGTACTTTTCATTATCTTTAGACTTCTACACTTTTCCAAAAGACTTTCAGCATTTCCAGTAATTGTGCAGCAATTTACCCAACACTAAGGTTATCACTATTAAAAATTAAAATAAATAAATTTTGAAAATGGAAGAAGTGATCTTTGCAATTTTGTACAGAATCTATATAATGGGTGCATCCTTAAAAAATCGAGGAATGATAGCAAATTTAACTGTTTTGGTTAGTTAACACAGTAAATAATATATTGTCTATATTATCAATTTTGAGATTATTTGTATTTAAAAATACTGCTTCAAACCCTTAAATCATTGTATGTGGTAGAGTCTGCCATCTGCTTTGGCTGAACAATTAAATACAAGTCAGACAAAATTCCTCCATTCCTGTATAATCTTATATGTGGGTGGTGATGGTTAGTTCTTATAGATTGTTTGAACACGTGCATATCACAAAATACAAGTGGCCATTAAAAATTAAAATGTTCACCAAATACAAGATCATCTGATTCCCAGAAAAGGAAAAGGTTAATGTAACATTAAGGCTACAACTGTCAAAAAGGAAGCCAAGATACACTCAAGTCAAGCTTTTGCTCAAAAGTTAATTGGCTCATCTTTGAAACTTTATCATGTTTATTATGTAAGCAAGATACTTTCAGAGCCTAGAATATGGAAAGTGCTTATTGGTAAGTTAACATTCTGATCATTTATTTTGTAAATGTTAGTATGAGTTATATAAGTCATTTTCTACTATATTCAGATTTTCAAGTTCTGCTAAATCTAAGGCCACATTACTGGCAAGTTGGGAATATCTCTAGACATATGAAAAATATGAGTCCTACAGAAAAGCTTATACATTCTCTATTCATCAGGTTCTAAATTCTAAAACTTTCTAAGGTTTTGGAACAAACCAATGGCATTCCAAATTGACAGTAAGTTTGCATGTGCCATACATGATCCTATAGGAAGAGAAATCCAGATTTTAAATAGAGGAGATTGTGCACAAAAATAAAGTACGTAATCAAGTCTGAAAGGGGATTTCAAGGAAGAAGGGATTCTCAGAACATGTGGTAAGTGGTAAATAAATTACCAAGGGCTCTCTAAAGGAGAACATTTTGTGGAAAAAAGAGCTTCACAGGTAGAGAGCTAAGATGGCATCTCTGGAAACCTTACGATGAAACAGATGCTGACTATTTTTTCCTAAAATTTAAAATGCATCTTATCCTCCAAACAAATACCACCTCCCTGCCTTGCAGCTTACCTGGACATGGTGACGTGTTGGAATCATTTTTCTAATTCATTGGCTCTTAAACTTGATGAACACCAGAAGCACCAGAAGCACCTGGGGGGCCTTGTTGAAACCCAGATGGCCAGGCCCCACCACAGAGTTTCCAGTTCAGCAGGTCTGCAGCAGCACCTGAGAATTTGTATTTCTAACCCAGTTCCCAGGTGCTGCTGATGCTGCTGGTTCAGGGAGCCCACTTTGAGAACCACGGCCTGATTTATACCCTATATATGATTACAAAACCCATTATTTCATCCTTTGGCTGCTACTTTTCCTTTATCACATCAGCACCTTAGCTTTGAATCTCCTCACATAGCAATGAGAATTCTTGGAGAGTTTCACAGCTGGTCCTCATTTCCGGCTCAGTTCTCCCTCTTCCTCTCAATACCGCATTCTTTTGTCAGGTAATTGTTCCTTAAACATGAGTTCATCATAGATCTTCCTTGTGCAAAAACTCGTGGCTAGGGGCCAGCCCCATGGCGTACTAGTTAAGTGCTCATGCTCTGCTGCTGGTAGCCCAGGTTCGGATCCCAGGCGCGCACCGATGCACCACTTGTCAGGCCATGCTGTGGTGGCATCCCATATAAAATGGAGGAAGATAGGCACAGATGTTAGCCCAGGACCAGTCTTCCTCAGCAAAAAGAGGGGGATTGGTCATAGATGTTAGTTCAGCTCTGATCTTCCTCACCAAAACAAAAAAAAAAAATCATGGCTCTTATGCTGAGCACAAGACATTTTAAATTCTCTACTTGGTTCATAAGGTCTGTAATAGCCTTACTTTAATAGCAAAATATGGACACCCTGTTCCCTACCCTACCTACTATAAAGGAGTATGTGAGGATTACATAAGATACAGGCAGTTCTAATTATGCACAGTATGACATTCTATAAAGTCACTGTGAACAGTGAATCAGTGAATATGACCCACTGCTCCTAAGGGAAATGCAGTGTTAGGTTCCTGCAAGCCTTAGTCACATTTTCTTCAACTGATCAATACATAACCTTGTTCTCTGTGTTTCTCTTTAAAGTCACCTTATTTAATATATATTGTTGATATATTAACATTGAATTCACACCAACAGCACTGTAACTCGTGTCTGAAAGAAGCTTGTCGAACATGCATACTTTCTTTGTAAAGGCACGTCACAGACTCTTGCCCTGAGGAACACCAGGCAGCATTGCAGCACTACACAGGGGGGACATATTAAACAGCAGTGTCACCAACACAAGGCACAAAAAGATGAGAAATGGGGCACTAAATAGACTGCAAGAAGGACACTTGTTTACAGTATAGGCTGAAACAAGAGGGCAGAGCATCACCTGGTTCCCCCTCAGTTGGGAACATGCACGTCAAGAGAATCAAATTTCTCACCACTTTGTGCATATCTTCAAATGGACATGAAAGCCCTGAGAGTGTTGATTTGGGGGCTGCCAGTACATTTTAGCTAGTGGGCAAGTGTGCAACCACGGACTCCACAAATAATGAGGATCAACTATATTATGAAAGCATCTTTTCAAAACCAGAGTATTGCTCAGAAATAAGAGCAATAATGATAACATAACAGCTAACATTTTAGTGCCTACTATGTGCCAGGAGCACTTTTAAGCACTTTACATTAGTTAATACATTTAAATTTCACTAAAACCCTATGAGACAGGAGTTCTCAGTAGCCCCATTTTATAGATGTGGAAACTAAGGCTCAGAGAGTAAATAATTTGCACAGATTCCCCAGTTAAAAGTGGAATCACTGTGATTGGTGCCCAGACAAACTGGTCCAAAGCCCAGAGCTTCAACTACTAATGGTAGGAATGTCAGCGAAATTTCTACCACTCCCCGAAAAACCCCTTCTGCTCCAGTCAGTGTGGTCTCCCACATACTTATTCACTCATCAAACATTTTCTGAGTGCACCAAAGGTGTCAAGTACTGTGTTTAGATACTGGAGGGACAAATAGAATGTCGACGCAAATAATCCGTAACCAATCTATAAATCAAAATTGGGGTGATTTTATTATGAATCAACCTTTGAGGACCATATAGCCCGAGAGAGTCCTTTCATGAAGAAATGGAGCACTCCAAAGAAGTGAGGTGTACAGGGTCAGCCCCATGACTTAGCGGTTAAGTGCACATGCTCCACTGCTGGTGGCTCAGGTTTGGATGCTGGGCGCGCAACGATGCACCGCTTCTCTGTTCATGCTGAGGCCGCGTCCCACATGCAGCAACTGGAAGGATGTGCAGCTATGACATGCAACTATCTACTGTGACTTTGGGGGAAAAATAAATAAATAAATAAAATTATTAAAAAAAAAAGAAGTGGGGTGTACAGAGTGGTTATATACCATCAAAGAGCGTGTGCCACATGTGATTGCAATGTCCTTTTTACAATAGCCACGACATTGACCTGTCAGCACGTCAATTGTTGGACACGGTGGGTGTCAGCTCTGCTGTTTCCATGGGCATGGCTCTTGTCTTGAGTTGGGTGGTCACAGGATGGGCACAGCAACCAAATCCTAGCTTAGGGAGAAATGCTTATCCTTAAGGAAATGCCAATGTGGGGGAAGTTGCATTTACATCTTAAGGGTATTGTTCTTGTCTTTGGGACATGTTAATTGCTTAAAATAGATATATAATGGATGAACAGAGGCTACAGGCCCCTTTTGGAAAAAAAAAATCTAGGTCAAGCCCAACTAGTTTTACACCAAATGGTTTCCTCCTGTGCTCCAATATATCCTATTGCTTACCATTTATTTATCATTTTCCCCCTTTTGATGTATAATCTTTTGATAGAAAGCATTGATAATCAAAATATTTTCCCTCAGAATCAGGGTGGTTGCTGCATGCCCTGATTCTATCACGTCCCTCGGTGCCAGGCTTTTATCTCATCTATTTGCCCAGTTGTTCACTTTGGGTGGAATTAGTCGGATATTGTGGACAAGCAAAGAGGTATATATATATATATATATATATATATATACACGGAGGAAGCATTTCATGGATTTTGGATTAATTTTAGGTTGTTGCACAAACATTGTATATGTGCTTTTTTTAAATATATATAGCCCCTTATGCTACATTGTGCACAATTGTAAAACAAGTACAGTAACAATGATAATAATTAAACATTTTTTTAAAGATTAGTTTAAAATGAGTTTTTAGGCATAGTCTTTATCAGAAAAGGAAATTTGTCCAGGGTTATAAGATTCATCAGCCATCTCAAGTCACCCACCCACCATTACTTTAGTTTGCATGTCAGTCTTACAACACTAGGTAAAGAAAACAACAGTTTGAACATAATGATTAGTACAAGAATTCCAAAAAGTAATAGAAATAGGAATTGCAATCCAGATCGAAAAATGGAACCAATACCAGAAGGAAGCCAACCAAACAAATCAAGGCTGGGTGTAGGATCACTTAAGGCATTCACCTGTTTTTCCATGTGCTTTAGTAGAGGTGACACATTGGAAGACTCGTCAGGTATAAACACACAGCATTCAGTTTGATTGCACATGTACCACCTTGGGTTGCTGTAACAATATCTCAGGCCATTCTATTTTGAAGGACAGCTTTTCTCATTAAAGATATTTCAGTATTTAAAAAAGCTATTTTTTCCTGACTATCGTTAAGGGCTTGTTGAGTAAATTTTGTCAGAGACTCTATATGTGATATGACATCTTCCAACCCCAAGGAAGGAGCAAATATAGCTACTAGGTGGTCATACAAGTATAACACTGAATGAGCCCATCTGGCCTTAAGGAGAGGCAGATTGGCCACAGATGTTAGCTCTGGACGAATCTTTCCCTGTATGCAAGAGAAGCCCAGAGTGCAGCGCCCTAGCCATCCTGGTGACAGCCAAGGCCAGAGGTTTGTTCGACATAACCAGTGAGTTCCATTAGGAGCCATCCGATAGACACCTGGTCTTCAAGACCAGTCTGTTCCAAACCAATCACTTTTTTATGTATAATAGTATTCTGACATGACTCGGTGGGTATCCAGCCCATCTTTAGAGTGTAATTTGGTAGATTTTGTTTGGAATGATTTCTCTGTTCCCAACATAAAGGTGCTGGTATGTTTAAAGATCCATGACTAGGAGTAAGCCAAACATGTCTATCCCAAATTTGTGTGAAACCTTCCATGGTTTTTACTGTAATGTCTGGTTTCTTTTGTTTATCTGCAATTTGTTGGGATAATTGGATGGTTTGAGTAATAGAAAAGAATAACCGTGTCCTGTATTACTAATAGTATGGGCTAGTGACCATGTTTCAGGATCATAATTAGTAATATCAGACGAACTGTGAACATTAGAACTAGATCTTTGTATCACAATAAATTGCTTTAGAGCTTTCCAATCTGTGCCTCGAAAGGGAAAGACCCACCAAGGGTCTTAGAAAGTGGAAGTTGGCCACATAGCCAACAAGTAGACAGATTTTTATGTGTAGCAAAGGAATGTGCCCATTGCAGAAAAACATTGCCATCAGAGGTCCATTCAGATGTAGATTGGAAAAACAAACATAGCATTAGGGAAACCTTAAATGGCATTTATATTTTGTAATCAACAAATGGTTTTGTAATTAGGTTCTAATCTATCTTATAAAGTTGAAGGGTAAAGCATTGGTGTAGGAAAATTGTAAGACAATCTAGAAATTGATTATTTTAGCAATTACATAAAGCTTAAACACTACAAGGGTTTAAATGAGGAGATATAAGGTTAGGAATACAGGCCTGGTCCAGAGTCTCAGGACAGCTGCCTACAACAGATGTCGTCTTCTTCTGATCCTGATTTGGAGATATTCGTCTTGGTCTGTCGAAGTTGGGTGTCAGAGACTGGAGTTGAAGTCCATTCAGGTGGAGAAACCTTTTTTAAATGAGAAATGTGAATTCATGAGTTTACGCCTTTTAATTTTGCAGCACACGGATTGGTTAAAAACACCTGATATGGTCCTTTCCAATGGGGCTGCAAAGAGTCCTTTATCAGGTGTCTTTTCCAATAAACAAAATCTCCAGGTTGTAATCCATGATCCTTAAGGTCTTCGTCTCCTGGGAGCTTACTGTGAAAAGAATTAGCTACCAATTTCTCATTTCTCTTAAGAGCATCAATGAGACCTTGACAATAAGTAAAGTTGGTTCCTACATTTCTTCATCTAATTGCATAGGTCGTCCAGTTATTATTTCGAAAGGAGACAGTCGATGATTACCAAAGGATGTAGATCTAAGACTGAGGAGCACTAGTGGAAGAGCTTTTGGCCATGAGAGATTAAATGCTTCTGAAAGCTTTGCCAACTGAATTTTGATCGAGCTATTAGTTCTTTCCACCAATCCTGAGGATTGGGGATGGTAAGCGCAGTGGAAATTCTGCATTATTGGCCAAATATTACAAATAGATTTAATTATTTGTCCGGTGACATGAGTTTCCTGGTCACTATGTAACTCGGTAGGAATTCCCCAAGCAGGAATTATTCTCTTTAATAGTAATTTACCTACTGTTAGAGCCGTTGCTCTTCTGCAAGGAAGGGCCTCAACCCAATGTGAGAACACACGGATTATTACCAAGATATATTTATATCCTTGAGATGGTGGCATTTAGACAAAGTTCAATTGCCCTCAAAGGGTCCCTTAGGAAGGGGAAAGTGGCCTTGTGACCCATGATAGTGGTTTCCCTGGATTATATTTTGGGCATATAACACAACGAGTATAAGTTTTATGGGCCACTGTGGGAAAAAGTTTCCAATAGTATTATTTTCCCCACAAAATCACCTTTTCAGGTGCCCAGTGGGTTAGTTGGTGTATATGCTGGAGCAGGGGCAATTGTGCTCCAACAAGTATCATGGGTTTCCTATTGGGCCCAAACCACATCTGTGAGGGGGTGTCAAAAATTCCCCCTTTTGACTGCCATATGTGTTTTTCTTCTTCCGTGGCCACTTCTTGGGCCTGTAGAAGGAAGTCTTTTACTGGGTTAGCAGAGTTACTAGGAAGCAGCAGGCATTCTCGAGGCTGGGTAGGGCGAGCCTTCAAGGCTGCTTGTTTAGCAGCTGCATCAGCAAGCTGGTTTCCTTTAGCTTCCAAAGTATCAAATTTTGGATGCCCTGGCATTTTAATAATCGCTAGTTGTCTCGGTAGCTGTATAGAATATAATAATGCTGCAACCTGTTTCCCCTTCTTTATAGGCTGATCCGAAGATGTTAAAAACCCTCATTGTTTCCACAGCATTCCAAAGTCATGTGTTGCTCCGAAAGGATAACGACCGTCAGTGTCTATATTTGCTACCTGGTCTCTGGCCAATTGACAAGCTCAAGTTAAAGCAATTAACTCGGCTTGCTGTGCTGACTTTATCTCTGCTAAGTAAAAACTCTCGATTACATCTACTGAGGACGTTACTGCATATCCAGCTCGATAACATCCTTGTTCATACTTTGAGTAAGATCCACCTGTAAACCAAATTAGATCAGCATTACCAATGGGAGTTTCTTGCAAATCATTCCTAGGAGTAAGTAGGTAATTGGTTAATAAATGTAGTCGTGGCCATCTTCTTCTTGTGATGCTAGAAGTAAAGTTGCAGGGGTAAGATTATTACATAGGGCTAAGGTAATATTAGGAGCAGAGAGCAACAGAACTTCATAGGAGGCTAGTCGGCTGACAGAGTAATGCTGAGTGTGATGAGAATTTAGGAGAGATTTGACTGAGTGAGGAACATAGTCAAAGGAGACCCCATCAGCATTTCTTCACTGGTCTTGCATAAGAGCGCTGCTACTGAAATGGCTCTCATACAAGGTGGAAGCCCTTTTGCCACTGAGTCTAACTGCTGACTATAATAACATATAGGTCGATGTCGACCTTCATGCTTTTGAGTTAAGATACCTAAGGGATTTCCTTTATCTTCATGTATGAAGAGGAAAAATGGAAAGCTGTAATTAGGATGTCCTAAGGCTGGTGCTTGGGCCAAAACAGACTTTAAGGTAGTTGCTGCCTTCTCTCCTTCTGGTGTCCATACAATTAAATCAGGCTGGTCAGACTTTAGTAATGTATATAAGGGCTGGGCAATAAGTGAAAAGTTAGGTATCCAGTTCCTGCAATATCCAGTTAGTCCTAGGAGTCCTCTTAACTGTTTCTTTGTGTTAGGGAGAGAAAAAAACAGGATTCCTTTAATCATTTCAGAATCAATCAACAGTCCATCCTTAGATATCAAGTGTCCTAGATATTTTACAACAGGCAGGCAAAAATGTAAGTTGTCCTTGGACAATTTATGCCCCTTAGATGCTAGCTGTTGCAACAGATAAATTGTGTCCTTCTGAGAATCCAACTTAGTGTTTGAACGCAAGAGAAATCATCCACATATTGAATTAAAATGGAGTCATTAGGGAATTCTATATTCACTAAGTCAGCCTTGAGTATCTGGGAAAAATGTGTGGGCGTCTCAGTATAGCCCTGTGGCATCACTGTCCAGGTATACTGGCGATCTTCCCACGTCAAGGCAAAGAGATATTGACTATTCTTTTCCACGGGAATGCTGAAGAAGGCACTACCCAAATCAGTGACTGAGAAATAGCAGCTGTTAGTTGGAATGGCCGAGAGCAAAGTGTGTGGGTTAGGAACCACAGGATGTCGGGGAATCACGATGTTCTTTATAGGTCTCGGATCTTGAACAAATCTCCAGCCTTTCCCATTCGGCTTTTTTACAGGCAAGATAGGTGTATTACAGGGACTAGTACAAGGAATTATAAGTCTCTTTTCAAGAAATTCCTGAATGATAGGGCTTATCCCATTTAATGCCTCTGGTCAAAGTGGATGTTGCCGAATGTTAGATAGAGGCTTAGAGTTGTCAAAGTCACCTTAATAGGAGTGGCTGATTTAATTTTCCCAATATCTGAAGAGGATGATGACCATAATTCTCTAGGCACTTGTAATAACAGGTCATCAGTTTTCTCTTCTATTTGAGTCATTGATTTCACAATCATCAACCTTTCAGCAATTACAGTCTGGTCAGCATCCCGATTTTCTGAATCTAGAAACATTTCACCCTTTTGTGAAAAGGACATTGTATGCTTCTAGAAGATCTCGTCCAATCAAATGAATTGGAGCACATTTAACCAGGAGAAACACATTTTTTCCTGTGATGGTTCTTAATTGAAAAATTACTGGTTCTGATTTAAAAACCTGCATTGGAAAATTCGAAACCCTTACCATTTGAACTGTCTGTTTACTCCAAGGGAGAGGGCAATGAATAAGGGTAGGGTTGAGGACAGATAAGGTAGCCAAGGTATCTACAAGGACCTTTAAAGTTTCCCCTCCAATAGTTATCTCAATTTCCCCTACGGCATTTGTGAGGTGAGGGGAAATGCCCTCTCGTAATCCTTGGAGCAGCCCTATTCCTGTGTTTTGTTGTCACCCCCTAAATCCCATTTGAGTTTATGGCAGTCTTGTTTGAAACGACCAGGCTTTTTGCAATAGTAACAGAAATGGTGATTTCGTTTCTGGTTAGATTTTTTTTTTTAATTTTTTGTTTATTGCGGTAACATTGGTTTATGACATTGTAAAAATTTCAGGTGTACATCATTGTACTTCTATTTCTGCATAGATTATATCATGTTCACCACCAAAATACTAATTACAACCCATCACCACACACATGTACCGAATTATCTCTTTCACCCTCCTCCCTCCCACCTTCCCCTCTGGTAACCACCAATCCAATCTCTGTCCCTATATGTTTGTTTATTGTTGTTATTATCTACTACTTAATGAAGGAAATCATACGGTATTTGACCTTCTCCCTCTGACTTATTTCACTTTGCATTATACCCTCAAGGATACCCTTTGTTGGGCCACGAAGCTGTTGTAGCTGTATACTCATAACCTTAGTAGCCTTTTTTTTTCTGGAAGGTTTTAGATAGTTTATCTGTAATAGTGACAAGAGCACTAGTGTGTATTAAAGTCCAATCCAGTTCATGTCTCTTAACTAACATTGCTAATTCCTCATCTAATCCTTCTAAGGAAATTGAATTGAAAATTGAATCATTTTAATGATCCTCAAAACATTCAGGAGCCATCCCAGAGTGCTGTTTGAAGGTTCTCTCAAGCCTTTCAAAATAATAAAAGATAGATTCCTCGGGTCTATGCTTACATTGATGGACTTTAGCCCAATCTATCTTCCTGGAAAAACTACTGGAATGGCTTTGTGTAAGTTTTGAGTGATATCCCTACACTCTTTAAGGTCATGAGGCTCATGCCTATGGAAATCCTCCAGGGGGTTTCTCCAATCTGCCTCTTTTATCCATTCATTTGCTTTGTTCTCAGACACCAGCAAATGCAGAAGCTGATATAAATCTGAATATCCTGTGCATATGTTCTAACAATAAAATCAAATTCTTGTGCAAACCCTAAAGGATCTTGCAAAGGGTCTGGGAAGTCCTTCGTCAAATTCTTATATTCACTTCTAGTCCAAGGAGTATACACAGGAGCAGGCTCACCTCACCCAGTAACAGGTTTCTGCTTAAAGGCAGCCACTACAACTTTAGGACTTTCAGTATCTGTTCCCTGAGAGTTACTTCTTGTTTTCTCTAGGGGTGGAGGAGGAGGGGAAGGTTAAGGAAGACAAGGAGGTGAAGGAGGAGGAGGAGGTGAGGGAGGAGGAGGAGGTGAGTGAGGAGAAGATGATGGAGGAGGATGTGAGGGAGGAGGAGGTGAAGTGGATATGTCAGGGCATGGAAGGTCAGAAAGGAAAGGATACACGGTTGCTGAGGGAGAAGGAGATGAGCTCTGAGGTGCTGAAAGTGGAGACGGTGGAGGAGGTAGAGGAGGTGAGGGGGGTGGACAGCTTCTGACTTCTCTCTCTTTAATTCAGAAATGGTCTCAGTCAGTTTATGGTTAGTCTCCTGTAAAGAAGTCATTTTATCATTATTATTCTTTGAAGCCTCTAAATGCCAATCATAATATGCTTCCTCTTCTTTTGTTTTGGTTTTATTGCAGGCTTTTTCAACCTGTGTGTGCAAATACAGTAGTTTCAGAAGTCAAACCTTCCCAAATTTGGCCATTTACGACCTAAGTCATCCTTAGTTAACCTTTCCCATTTAGTTAAATACTTGCAAGGATTGTTTCCGCATGCAGTATACGTGAAACCAGTGGGAGTCCCCATGGGGGGTTGTCCATCTGGAAGCCAGCAGGCTTTTGGAGCACGGTTTCCCATTTTTAGTTCTTTTTTTTGTTTGTTTTTTAATAAAGACTGAACAACTTCTAGGAACTGTGTAGTGGGTCACAAGTGTGCTGCTTTGAGTGTTATTCCTTAAAGGAATGTCGTAATCACTCTCTTACCTGTCTCGATTTCTCCCGCTGACAGTCTAGGACCACCGAGGGGGTTCGGAGTGCAGGTGACAAACACTCATGTGCCAGTCCCCGGACGAAGCTATAATTAATTAATGTGAATGATAATGGAACGCCCTATAGGACCGCTATAGATCATGAGGTTCACCTCTGACACTCCTACTGAGGATTTTCTGTCACCTGTAAAACGCCTTTTCAGCCCGGAGGAGCCATGTCTCTTTTCTTCATAGTTGAACAAGTTCAGACTCTCATTTCTTTATCAAGCAGTTTTGTTCATACATTATAAACATAATTCTTTCCAATTTTAAAGCCAAATTAAAAGGACAACCAACTCAGTTTACTCCAAGCTTCCCCTAAGGTCCCTTGGCCTAGGAAATTCCCCCTAGGTTTTTCTCCACCTAGGAAATGTACCGGTACCCTTCAAAGCCTCTAGTCTCAAGACCTTAAAACAGCTCAAATAAACTCCTGGACCATCAACTTATTTTTATTTTATTATTTTATTTTTTGTGAGGAAGGTCAACCCGGAGCTAACTTCTGATGCCAATCTTCCTCTTTTTGCTGAGGAAGATTGGCCTTGGATTAACATCTGTGCCCATCTTCCTCTACTTTATATGGGATGCTACCACAGCATGGTTTGACAAACGGTATGTTGGTGTGCACCAGGATCCAAACCTGTCAACCCGGGTCCGCCACAGTGGAGCGTGCACACTTAACCGTTGTGCCACAGGGGTGGCCCCTCTCTTATTTCTAAAGCTGAAATGTCTAAATCATTCTCTGGGCTACTTGGAGTTTCCATAAAATGAAAATGTACATTCCAGAAAAATCTTTAAATTTCCAGAATAATCCTTAATATATTATGGTAAACACCTTTGCAAAATGTCACTGATTTTCAATGTCAGTGCCTCCACAAGGGTATCCTTGCATTGTCTCCCCTCCAACCACCTCTCACTTTGCCCCTCCCCAGGCTGATGGGCTCAAAGTGTTTACTGAGCAGTAAGAATGATCAGAGTCTGAAGGAGACTTCAAGGATAACTAAGCCATGTTTTCTGACCCCAACCATCACTCTCCATCTCTCCTTTAACTTCTATTTTTCTTATTCTGGTTTCTATTTTAGTTGTTTACTTGTCTTGTGAATTGTTGCTTAGTGGTTTATAATTATCATGTAAATTCATATTACTTTTCACCTTAGAGTTTTTCATAGTCCTTTGATGTCTCTAATAACGTCCAATGCAATTCAAGTGGCTTCTTGTTTTTATGTCTCCATCATTATTCCTTCAGAATTATGTTCATCCAACACTTTTAATCTGACCAATGCTGCTTTACTCTTTAAACTTTTCTATGCCAAGACTCACGTGAGAATTCCCTCAAGCACCATCAGGAGGAGGAAGTCAAGATGGCAGCACAGGCAGACTCTGAACTCACCTCCTCCCGCAGACACGGCCAATTTACAACTACTTGTGGAAAAATTACCGCTGAGACAGAACTGAAAACTGGATAAGAGGAACTCCTGCAACAACGGACAATCCTAACGGAGGTAGAAGAGGAAGAAACTCCATTCTGGAGAGGAAAAATGCCACCTTCCCAAGCCGCAGCACCTCACGGCCACCCAGGAGTCGCCCAAATGTAAGCAGCCCTCCCTGGAGCAGCGGGGTCCTGAGCCAGGGAACACTCCCGCTGTGAGCATGTTGTGGACCCAGCACAATCGAGATGACTGGCAGAATAACTGACTTTGCCTGTTACTAAAACATTAGGGAGTACCACCAGAAAAGCTGGTTCACAAACAAATTAGAAACCGGCTCTTAAAGGGCCCATGCACAAACTCACCCGTTTCAGAAATCAACCTAAAATCACCAGAAAGAAAGGTGTACAATGTTTTGGTGAAAAGAGACTCACCTAATAGGCCCTGTGTGCATCTCGGTGAGAGGTGAGACCTCTCCAGGTACTGGGACATTGGTGGCGAATATTATTGTGGCCTGGTGTGGGCGTGCTGACAGAGACGCCATTGGAGTTCTCCCTGAGGTCTGCTAGCCCAGGGTCTGTCCCACCCGCTAGAACACCAATTTAATCCAGCTCAGCCAGGGTGGGCAGCCCACCCTAGAGACTGGCCCCACCCAACAACAAGCCCTCAGGCAACTTGTGGGCCTGCATAGATTGGTGACTGTATTCTCTGCAGCCTGGCAACTGAGACAACTTCATTGGGGCAGGGCATGCACAAGGAGCAGGTGGAGTGTGTGGGGCGGTGGTGGAGTGTGTGGGGTTCCCGCCATGGAGAGACTGAGTCCACTTCAGGAGGTTGGAGCATGCACACGGGGCAGGACTGTGTTGACAGTGTGTGTGGACCTGTGGGCGGCAAGGCTTGTCAGCTGCAGAAGACTTGTGCTTCTCAAAGACCCACAGAGGGTGTTTGCCACACCTTCCAAAGCCTGAAACAATTGGGTGCTCCCATGCCTGAGGCCAGCCCCACCCAGCTGCAATCCTCAGAGAGCTGACAAGAGACCTAAAGGCTGTAGGCTTATAGCAATTGTAAGGCCCTGAGCCTAACAACCTGCCACGCTGGGTGCCTACTCACTTAAAAGAAATACTGCAACACAAATGTGGTGTTAGAACTTGCAGCCAACTGTGCTGGGGCTCCCCACACCTGATAAAGAGACTGAAGGGCCCACAACAACTACAAGCAGCTGAGCATTACAACAGCTGGCCAGGAGCATAACTCGGCCTCCCTGGGTGCCTACAGGGAGAGCAAACTGGCCACAACAGAAGGACACGCGTAGCTCACATAGTGGTCACCCCTGGAACATTGAGAACTTAGGGAAGCACACTGCAGGCCTCCTAAGCCATCACTTACATAAGGTCACCTATCCAAGAGCAGGAGACGTAGCTGACCTACGTAATATGTAGACACAAGCACAGGGAAAGAGGCAAAATGAGGAGGCAAAGGAATACATTCCAAGTAAGGGAACAGGACAAAACCCCAGAAAAGGAACTAAGTGAAAGGAAATGAGCAAACTACCTGACAAAGAGTTCAAACAAAGAGTGTTAATGATGCTCACTGATCTGGGGAGAATAGATGATCTCAGTGAGAATGCCAACTAAGTAATGGAAGATATAAAAAGAACCAATCAGAGGGGCCGGCCTGGTGGCGCAAGCGGTTAAGTGCGTGCGCTCCACTGCGGCGGCCCAGGGTTCGCTGGTTCAGATCCCGGGTGTGCACCGATGCACTGCTGGCAGGCCATGCTGTGGCGGCATCCCATATAAAGTTGAGGAAGATGGGCATGGATGTTAGCCCAGGGTCGTCTTCCTCAGCAAAAAAAGAGGAGGATTGGCAGATGTTAGCACAGGGCTGATCTCCTCACCAAAAAAAAAGAACCAATCAGAAATGAAGAATACAATACTGGAAATGAAAAATTCACTAGAGGGACTCAAAAGCAGAGTAGAGAATACAGAAGAACGGATCTGTGAGATGGATGAAAGACTAGAAGTCATTACCCAAGCTGAACAGGTAAAAGAGAAAAGAGTTAAAAAGAGTGAGGACAGTCTAAGGGACCACTGGGATAACATCAAGCACACTAACATCTGTGTGATAGGTGTCTTGGAAGGAGAAGAGCGAGGAAAAGGGGCAGAGAATCTATTTCAAGAAATAATAGATGAAAAGTTCCCTAACCTAAGGGACAAAACAGACATCCAAGTACAGGAAGCACAGAGAGCTCCAAACAAGATAAACCCAAAGAGGCCCACACCAAGACACATCATAATCAAAATGTCCAGAATTAAAGATAAAGAGAGAATTCTAAAAGCTGCAAGAGAAAGACAAGTTACATACAAAGGAAAGCCCATAACGCTATCAGCTGAATTCTCAGCAGAAATCTTACAGGCTAGAAGAGAATGGTATGATATTTAAAGTGCTAAAAAGGAAAAAAATTACAGCCAAGAATGCCCTACCCAGCAAGGTTATCATTCAAAATGGAAGGAGAGATAAAAAATTTCCCAGACAAGCAAAAATTAAAGGAGTTTATCACCAAGAAACCAGTGCTACATGAAAAGTTAAAGGGACTGATTTAAGGGGAAAAGAGAAGAAAACAAATAGGAAAAATTATTTATTTCCATCATAAGAGGGTAATGGATACAAATGCAGAAAAAAAGGTTAGATATGATATCAAAAACATAAAAGGAGGGAGGAGGGAAGTTAAAGAGTAGAGCTTTCAGACAGAGGTCAAACTAAAGAGACCATCAATTCTGTATAGAAGAAGAAAGGAACAGAGAATGACTACTAAAACACTGAGACAAAAATTTAAAAAATGGCAGTAAGTACATACTTATCAATAGCTACTCTAAAAGTCAATGGACTAAATGCTCCAATTAAAAGGCATAGGGTGGCTGACTAGATAAAAAAACAAGACCCATATATATGCTGCATACAAGAGACACACTTCAGACCTAAAGACACTCACAAACTGAAAGTGAAGGGATGGAAAAAGATATTCCATGCAAATGGCAATGAAAAGAAAGCTGGGGTAGCAGTACTCATATCAGACAAAATAGACTTTAAAACAAAAACTGTAAAAAGAGACAAAGAAGGGCATTACATAATGATCAAGGGAACAATCCAACAAGAGGATATAACACTTGTAAATATCTATGCTCCCAATGTAGGTACACCTAAATATATAAAGCAATTATTAACAGACATAAAGGGAGAAATAGACAGTAACACAATAATTGTAGGGGACTTTAACACTCCACTTATACCAACGGATAGATCATCCAAACAGAAGATCAATAAGGAAACATTGGCCTTAATGATACACTAGAACAGATGGACCTAGTAGATATATACAGAGCATTCCATCCAAAAACAGAAGAATACACGTTCTTTTCAAATGCACATGGAACATTCTCCAGGATTGATCACATATTAGGCCACAAAACAAGTCTCCATAAATTTAAGAAGATTGAAATAATACCAAGCATCTTTTCTGACCACAACGGTATGAAACTAGAAATCAACTATAGGAAAAAACTCAGAAAAGCCACAAATACGTGGAGATTAAACAAAATGCTACTGAACAACGACTGGGTCAATGAAGAAATCAAAGAAGAAATCAAAAAATACCTGGAGACAAATGAAAATCAAAATATGACATACCAGAATTTATGGTATACAGCAAAAGCGGTTCTGAGAGGGATGTTTATAGCAATACAGGCCTATCTCAACAAACAAGAAAAATCTCAAATAAACAATCTAACAATGCACCTAAAGGAACTGGAAAAAGAAGAACAAACACAGCCCAAAATCAGTAGAAGAAAGGAAATAATAAAAATCAGAGCAGAAATAAATGAAGTAGAGACCAAAAAAAAAAAAAATTAATAAAACCAAGAGTTGGTTCTTTGAAAAGATAAACAAAATTGACAAATCTTTAGCTAGACTCACCAAGAAAAAAGGAGAGAAGGCACAAATAAGTAAAATCAGAAATGAAAGAGGAGAAATTACAAAAGACACCTCAGAAATACCAAAGATTATAAGAGAATACTATGAAAAGCTATATGCCAACCAATTCGACAATCTGGAAGAAATGGATAAATTCTTAGAATCATACAACCTTCCAAAACTGAATCAAGAAGATGTAGAGAATTTGAATAAACCTATCACCAGTAAGGAGATCGAAACAGTAATCTCAAACCTCCCCAAAAATAAAAGTCCAAGACCAGATGGTTTCCCTGGTGAATTCTACCAAACATTCAAAGAAGACTTAATACCTATCCTTCTCAAACTCTTCCAAAAATTTGATGGAGGGGGGAAGCTCCCTAACTTATTCTACGAAGCCGACATTACCCTGATACCAAAACCAGACGAGGACAACACAAAAAAAGATAATTACAGGCCAATATCACTGATGAACATCGATGCAAAAATCCTCAACAAAATACTAGCAAATCGCGTACAACAATACGTTAAAAAGATTATACACCATCATCAAGTGGGATTTATTCCAGGAATGCAGGGATGGTTTAACATTTGCAAATCAATCAACGTGATACACCAAATTAATAAAATGAAGAATAAAAATCACATGATCATCTCAATAGATGCATAGAAAGCATTTGACAAGATACAGCATCTATTTATGATAAAAACTTTGAATAAAATGGGTATAGAAGGAAAGTACCTCAACATAATAATGAGCATATATGAGAAACCCACAGCTAATTTCATCCTCAATGGTGAAAAACTGAAAGCTATCCCTCTAAGAACAGGAACCAGACAAGGATGCACACTCTCACCACTCCTATTTAACATAATACTGGAAGTCCTAGCCAGATCAATCAGGCAAGTGAAAGAAATAAAAGGAATCCAAATTGGAAAGAAACAAGTGAAACTGTCACTACTTGCAGATGACATGATTTTGTATATAGAAAACCCTAAAGAATCCACCAGAAAACTTTTAGAAGTAATAAACAAATATGATAAAGTTGCAGGATACAACATCAACCTACAATAAATGTTGCATTTCTATACACTAACAACGAAGTAGCAGAAAGGGAAATTAAGAATACAACACCAGGGCTGGCCTGGTGGCGCAAGTGGTTAAGTGCAGGCACTCCGCTGCGGCAGCCCGGAGTTCACCAGTTCAGATCCTGGGTGTGCAACGACGCATCACTTGTAAAGCCATGCTGTGGCGGCATCCCATATAAAGTGGAGCAAGATGGGCACAGATGTTAGCCTAGGCCCAGTTTTCCTCAGCAAAAAAAAAAAAAAAAATGGGGGAGGATTGGCAGATGTTAGCACAGGGCTGATCTCCTCAAAAAAAAAAAAAGAATACAACCCCATTTACAATTGCAACAAAAAGAATAGAATACCTTTTACAATTGCAACAAAAAGAATAGAATACCTAGGAATAAACTTAACCAAAGAGGTGAAAGAGCTGTACACGGAAAACTATAAAACATTGCTGAAAGAAATTGAAGAAGACACAAAGAAATGGAAAGATATTCCGTCCTCTTGGATTGGAAGAATTAACATAGTTAAGATGTCCATACTTCCTAAAGCAATCTATAGATTCAATGCAATCCTTATCAAAGTTCCAACAACATTTTTCACAGAAATAGAACAAAGATTCCTAAAATTTATATGGAACAACAAAAGACCCCAAATAGCTAAAGGAATCCTGAGAAAAAAGAGCAAAGCTGGAGGTATCACACTCCCTGATTTCAAAATATATTACAAAGCTATAACAACCAAAACATCACGGTACTGGCACAAAAACAGACACACAGATCAATGGAATAGAATCGAAGTCCCGGAAATAAACCCACACATCTATGGACAGCTAATCTTTGACAAAGGAGCCAAGAACATACAATGGAGAAAAGAAAGTCTCTTCAGCAAATGGTGTTGGGAAAACTGGATAGCCACGTGCAAAAAAATGAATGTAGACCCTTACCGTACACCATACACAAAAATTAACTCCAAATGGAGTAAAGACTTGAATGTAAGACCTGAAACTGTGAAACTTCTGGAGGAAAACATAAGCAGCACACTCTTTGACATCGGTCTTAGCAACATCTTTTCAAACACCACGTCTGACCGGGCAAGAGAAACAATAGAAAAAATAAACAAATGGGACTACATCAAACTAAAAAGCTTCTGCACAGCAAAGGAAACCATCAACAAAACGAAAAGACACCCTAACAATTGGGAGAAGATATTTGCAAACCATACTTCTGATAATGGCTTAATCTCCAAAATATATAAAGAACTCATGCATCTCAACAACAAAAAAAATACCAACCCAATTAAAAATGGGCAAAAGACCTGAACAGACATTTCTCCAAAGAAGATATACAGATGGCCAAAAGACACATGAAAAGATGTTCAAAATCATTAACTATCAGGAAAATGCAAATTAAAACTACAATGAGATATCTCCTCACGCCCGTCAGAATGGCTATAATTAACAAGACACGAAACAACATGTGTTGGAGAGGATGTGGAGAAAAGGGATGTCTCATACACTGTTGGTGGGAGTGCAAACTGGTGCAGCCACTATGGTGAATATGATGTAATCTATGCAGAAATCGAAGTATAATGATGTACACCTGAAATTTATACAATGTTATAAACCAATGTTACTGCAATAAACAAAACATTAAAAAAAAAAGGCACCATGCTAGGTGACCCTACATTCCTCACATCTGTTTCCTTGATTTGTTCATAAATAAAGATGTTTCTTTTGTGTGTGTGTGAGGAAGATCAGCTCTGAGCTCACATCCATGCTAATCCTCCTCTTTTTCTTTGCTGAGGAAGACCAGCTCTGAGTTAACATCTATTGCCAATCCTCCTCCTTTTTTTTTCCCCACAGCTCCACTAGATAGCTGTATGTCATAGTTGCACATACTTCTAGGTATTATATGTGGGATGCACCCTCAGCATGGCCAGAGAAGCAGTATGTCAGTGCGCGCCCGAGATCTGAACTCAGGCTGCCAGTAGCGCCACGCACACACTTAACTGCTAAGCCACGAGGCCGACCCAAGATGTTTCTGAAACGAATAATAAATTGTACCAAGTGGTCATTGTATAAAAAGCACTATCACAGATACCTTAAAGAGAACAAATGGAAAAGAATATTCAATTCCTCAGATAGGTTTGCAATCAAATGAGACATTGAGGGGACCAGGAGGCACTGATCAGAGCAGGATCCTAAGAGAAGAGTTTTAACTCAATTTCAAATGAGGTTAAAACTGGAATGAGATAGTATTTTACCAGTTCTCCGAAATCATAAGCATTTTTCTGACCTTTGAGAGTTTACTTGCATATAAACTGTACGTGTGGGGTAAGAGAGTGCTGATATTGTTTAATTTCTTTTTATTATTCAGCACTTTGTAATAGATCTGGCTATTCACAATTAATAAATATCATAATGTGGAGAGACCCAACTTTCAACTGCCTGATATTATCAATTCTTACACAAAGCTAGAGTTTTAAAGATCAAATTTCATTCTAGTTACCTTTCAACTAGTCCATTTATATCAGAAAGATGCTGAGTTTTAGGAAAATACTTCAAAACACAAATTTTATATTTGTGTAATTTCAAAAGCAAAAATTTAGTTAAAAACTGGGTGGTAACCCATTTTGCTACCATATATTAATCTTTAACATGGGAACAAACATTTTTTGAGAATATAATTGATATTTGCATATTTGTATACTGTAGAATGTTAAAGGATTTACAGTTTTAATAATATTTCAAATACCAGAGAATAAAAAAGAGAATTGTTTCAGTTTTATGAAATAGTTTTTTAGACATAGCAGATTTTCACAGCATATTACTTGAAAATAAAATAATCAGTTAGTGAGGTATAAGCCATGTGGTTTTATTTTAAACTTGCTCATTCCATAGGAGCATCAATAAAAGCCCTCCAGGAGTAGCTGACACTCTTTCCCTCCATATGAGCACCAGCTGCGTTTGCTTTAAGCATCAGACTCTCGGGCAACACCATAGCCCTCAACTCCGTTTAGTTGAGAAAAGGCTTTATGTGTCATGTGTTTTTTCTAGGGGTATGGAGCTGCCAGCCTTATTAACTACACAGAGAGAGTAAGAGACAGAACACATTCAATAAACTCTAGTGTGCTCAGGGGAGATGGTAAGTGCCTGAACTCACATCCGAAGAAGAACTTAGAGGATGCTTTCTGACTCTGCTTCATGCCTGCCTAAGCAGTCCTGGACATCCCCGTTACAGCCACGGAATAACGCAGGCAGCCTTGATGGAGCAGAAGTCCTCCTATGTCCATCATTTGTACAGAACAAACTGGCTTAAGACCTCTCATTTCCTGCTGCAGTGGTAATTTACAGAGATACAGAACTGCCATCTAGTGACTAGGAAGAAAACAGCAAGGTGCTTTACATGGAAAATGAAATTGTAAGTTTTTAAAAAAAGAACAGTGAAGCACTAAAGTTGGTAAAGTTGACACAAAGTTGACAGAATGTGACACACGAAAGTTATAGTAAGACTAGAAAATGTGTAGGTGAAGTAATCAGCTGTTCTCTATGCCTCTAAAATATGACTTGACATTTGACTCATAAATAGTATAATTTAAATATAATAGAATAACTTTGGATATAAATTTCTCATCTCATCTCATCCAATGCTGTTGGCTGGAGCCAGTATTAAATAGCAAGATGGTGAGTACCCATGTTGAAACACCATTTTTATCACAGTGGAGAGACTATGAGGCATAAAACCCAAGAGACTGATATTCAGATCTTCCCTTTTACCCTTGATCAATTTTGTAAACATGCTCATTTAAATTTTTTTTTTTGTGAGGAAGATCAGCCCTGTGCTAACATCTGCCAATCTACATATTTTTTTGCTGAGGGAGACTGACCCTGGACTAACATCCGTGCCCATCTTCCTCCACTTTATACTGGACGCCACCACAGCATGGCTTGCCAAGCGGTGCATTGGCACTGGCCCAGGATCAAAACTGGTGAACCCCGGGCTGATGCAGCGGAATGCACGCAATTAACTCCTTGTCCCACCAGGCAGGCGCCTAAACATGGTTTTCTTTATCAGTTAAATATGAATTATAATAGTTACTTTAAAGGATTACTGTAAGAATTGCATGAGGTAATACAGTAAAGGAACCGGTGTAGAGTGATAGTTAATTCTCCTGCCTTGTCTCTCTTATATGAAACATACACAAATCATCTAAGAATAGAACTCGTCTATACAATAAACTTATGACAAAGAGTCAATGGCTCCTGAAGTAAGGGCCACCATTGTTGAGGGCTTAACCTCAACTGCTTCCAAACACTGTTAACTCTCAATTAATTTTATGTGTTTTTGGTCTTCCAGACACTTCACTGGCTACAAGGAAAGGAGAAAGTGTGAAATTTAAATTGATCTATTTCACCCTTTAATGGCCTAGCTGTAACATCAGGTTTTCTGCTTATTACTATATATTTTACCATGGTTCACAGCCCGAGAAAAATAGAAAATCATTATAACTTTACACACATGAATATATATTTTGACTATTACAGCTGGAATCTTAATATATAGAGCAATGTTGTACATGTTTTGTCCTTGTTGATAGTACAGAATACTTTTGTCAAGGTTTTCTTTGGCATTATCATATTTAATGAAAAACTCAGTAATATATGTTCTGGAGATAAGGATTTAGAAAAATCTAAGATACTATCCTAGTCATCCCTCAAAAGAAATGCTATAAAAATAATGAGAGGACATTTTGAAGGCACTATTTTTCTTAATTATTTCCAACTTTATGTCCCTTTAACTCTTTTTAATCATTCTGCATCTTATTCGCTATTGGCTAATTAACTCACAGTAATTAAATAACCCTCAGCTGAGTCCACCATGCCTCTTCAAGTGCCCCAGGCTGATGTCGGTCTCATCTCTGACAAAAAGAAGGTGGGAAAACCTGTTTTGTGACAGTATTCTTAAGGATATCTTTACTCTTACAATAATAGCTATATTTTTGAAAGGCACCAGTGGATTATAAAATCAAGTGCTCGACCAATGTTGTATCCTCATTTTCCCTCCAGGGGGAGCACAACTTTCATGTGTAATGAAGGGCTGCTGCTTTATTGTTTTTTCCTTTCAAGATATTACTTGTAAAACATGTCGACGTAAATAATCTATAATCAATCTATAAATCAAAATTGGGGTGAGTTTATTATGAGCCAACTTTTGAGGACCATGGCCCAGGGCCTTTTTTCCCCTAAAGAAGGAAGGGCACCAAAGATGTGGAGTGTACAGAGCCGTTATATACCATCAAAGAGCATGTATCACATCAGATTGCAACGTCCCTTTCACAATAGCCACAAGATCGCCCTGCCAGATTGCCCTGCCAGAATAGCTATTGATGGACACAGTGGGGAGGGTGTGACTGGTGTCAGGTCTGTTGTCTGGAGCTGGGAGGTCACAGGATCCGTGCAGCAGTCAAATCCCAGCCTAGGGAGAAATGCTTATCCCTAAGGAAACGCCAAGGAGGTGGACGTTGCATCCTTATCTTAAGGGAATTTATTCTTCTCTTTGGGACATGGCAAAGCAGATACACGATGCAGGTGTATAATTATCATATGCTCCAGACACCTGCATGATCAAACAGTAAGGCTGTCTCATCCCAGTTGAAATTAATCTGAGCATTTCCATTGCATGACTCCTTGTATTTATGCTGACGTACAGTAACAATGGCAGGCCTAGCCAAGGTTATAAGAGCATGCTTACATGACAGTCTTACAGCACTGACGCACTCAGTCCAGAGTGTCAAGACTATCATGGCATTCACATGAGGGTACATGCAGTCAGGCAGCATGCAACAGACAGTTATAGCTAGCTAAGAACACTGAATGAGCCCAATCAGCAGTTGTCACTACTTCAAGAGTTTGCTAGAGGAGCGGCACAGATGACAGGTATGTGTTACTGGACAGAACTAGTGGCCTGTTCAGTCAGGGTCATCTATAGCATCTATTGTAACATGCCATCATGGTAAAGGCACTCAAAAGTCCTTATTGAGCTGTCATTAATCACCTTGGTAGTAATATCATAGTGTGGAGATCGTACTAAACTGGCTTACTCAGTATGTTAAACTAGAAGCATTGTCAGACAAGTGATGATTGCAGTTGATATTAGATAACATTACTGTTCTGATCTGTCATTATCAAAGTCAATTGCCATCACAGACTGGCATGTTTCAACGCACTTACACTGGAGTACAGGCTTCTGATAAACTTGCTGGATCATAAAACCGAACTGGGTAAGAAAATACAGAAATTCTGATGGAGAAACTGATGACTTCATGAAGCCACTCAACAAAAGATTGGGATCAAAAATGGATTACACAGGACTGAATGAACTGGATATGATGATTATAATTTTTGTGATTTTTCATTTGAAGTATTGCTCAGAATTTTTAATGTTTTGTTTTTTCAGATTTAAGGAAAACTTTTTCTCTTTTCTCCCCAGCTAGCTATAACTTACAGAAATTTGGTAAATGATGAGTTTTGTAAGCACATAAAATATTTGTTTTTTTCTCTCTACTCATCCTCCAGAAATTTAAAAACCTAGTAAGCATATTGTTGTTTTCTATGGCAATATAGTTATTTGCATTTGCAAGTTCAATAAGAATCTGTTCTCTTATAACAGGAACACAATTGGAAACACTGGTTTATATTACCACAGTATACAGTTGAAGCTGGAACACTTGTCATTTTGCTGTATAGCCATAAAGATTTGAGGAATGAAGACTGGACTTTATGAAATAAAGCCATGTGGAAATATTGGCCTGGTGCCTTATGTTCAATGTTCCAAGCAGCATTTACTGGATAAGTAAGCAATGTCACTTATCTAGAAGGTACAAGGAACCTCGAAATATTTTGAGAGAGAATTCACCCAAATCTGTAGGTATTGCAGGTGAAGTCTGATGACAAAATCCTGGCTTGGCTTTCCTGGCCTCGAGAGGCCTTTAAAGTTCAATCTGAGATTCCTTATAAAAGTTCCAGCAAAGCAGATTTAAAAGAGCTTATATGATCAATTGCTATTATTGATGTACTTTATGTAAATAATTGGGCCAACTTTATTGAACTAGACTTATTTTACAAACTAGTTAGTCTAAATTTGGCTATCTTTGATAAAAATGAGGGTGATGTTAGAAAGAAAAAATATATTTCAGTAAAAACTATAGTGTATATTTATGCGGATATTAGATTCAAGTTTTGTTAATTGTCTTTTGAGTGTTTTTGTTTTCTATCTGTTGACTGGACTGGATCCTGATTTCTTCTAGTCTCCTAAAATATCTGGATACAGATCTCCAAACTAATGTTTTTCATTTTTTCCATCATTTTCATTTGGAATCACTGAGAATTAAACCTGCCTTTTTTCCTGAAGCCTTACAAACTGAAGCCAATGGACTTGATATAAACTTGAGAGATGACCTGACGACATCATCAGAGACATTTTAAACTACTAAAGATACTTTGATCCTGACATCTAAAAATTTTCTTAACTGGCTGTCCTGTAAACTCAGAAACTACTTTACAACTTGCTCCAACCATTAGCCTTATTTTTCTTTTGTTTACATAGAAATGCTTCTATTAAATACTTGATTGCTTGCTTCCACAATATAGGTGTAACCTTGAGAGCCCACCTGCATCAGGACCTTCTAAAATGAACTTAATTGAACTGATCTATTATCAGGACTAAGAAATATGTTCAGTGAGATGAAACAATCTACTAACTCCAGCTTCTGGACCATGAAACTTCTTTAAGTTTCAAAGGACTGTGAAAATTTTAGTTTCAAAGGCAGGACTGTGGGAGATCAAGATTTGGCCACCCTGAAATACATCTCTTTACCTTGATTGTTTTCTCTGAGGGACATTTGACCTCCCCCACTAACTGCCTAAAGAATTTGACATGGTGGCTCCTTCCAGGAACAGATCTTATATCATGATGGCTGTAATGATAAGGTAAAATAGATCTTACAATGGGAGGGGCACCAAGCCCCTTTATCAAAAATCTCTATCTCTCCCTGACCCCATTATCTATAGATGACCTTGAAAGAATTGTCTTCTTGCTTTTGGAAGTCCCAGACCACTACCCACCTCCAACACCTTCTCAGCTTTAGCTGCAATACTTAAGCAAGCAGCTTAGACAGAGGGACGAGTTGCTCATTTCTGAGTTTCTCCCATGTATACATGTTATTAAACTTGGTATTATTTTCTCCTGCTAACCTGTCTTGTTGGTTATTTGGCCAGCCATAAGAACCTTAAGGGAAAGGGCAGAGTGGGATTTTCCCTGTCTCTCCACAGTACTATGGGTTTTTTTTACTAGGTGCAAGCCACAGCTGTGAGGGGGTGATAAAAATTCCCCCAACGTCCTCCTCTGTCTTTACCTAAAGATGAGAAATGCAGTGTCCCTGGTTTCTCCCATGTATACATGTTATTATACTTGGTATTATTTTCTCCTGCTAACCTGTCTTGTTAATTATTTGGCCAGCCATAAGAACCTTAAGGGAAAAGGCAGGGATTCTCGAGGCTGGACAGCATATCCAGCTTGGTAATATCTTGCTTATCATTTAAGTAAGACCCATCTGTAAACCAAATTAAATAGAATGCAGTCGTGGTCCTTCCTCTTGTAATGTTGGAAGCAAGATAGCAGGGTTAAAATAGTGGGTAATATTCATTCACGCAGTGTAACCTAAGAAGTTTTATCATTTACTTGATAATGCTTCCCATGCAATTTAGCATACTTAACAAGCCTAATTAGTTTAGTATCTCCCTCTTTATAGGAAGAGATCAAATTTACTTGAGAATTGCCAGGGATCTTTGAAAATTCTCAAAGAAAAAGTTATAAGAAAGACTTTATTTAGGATATGAATTTTGGGGAAATGTGTCAAAAATACAGAGAGGTTTTAAACACTTGGTCAGACAAGATCAAGGAGTTCCTGTTCTTGTCGCTTAGTGAAACCATGCTTAATTAACAACATTTAAACTGTCAAAAAGAGCTTAATAGAGAAACCTCAGTCTTTTGAACATAGGAATTACCTTTAACAAAACAAATCTCTGTTCTTTAGATAAACTTAACTCAAATGTAAAGAAAAATCTTTTTATGTAATAACCTCTATCAAGAGAAGATTAAGAGTAGAATAGGGCCGGCCCCACGGCTTAGTGGTTGGATGCATGCCTTCTGCTGCTGGCGGCCCTGGTTTCGGATCCCAGGTGCGCACCGATGCACCACACTGCTTCTCTGGCCATGCTGAGGCCACGTCCCACATACAGCAACTAGAAGGATGTGCAACTATGATGTACAATTATCTACTGGGGCTTTGGGGAAAAAAAAAGAGTAGAATAAAATTATCCTTTTAAAAGGAAGAAGACCAAATTTGAATTTTGTACCAGCTTACTTTTGATATTAAAAATCATTTACTTAGTTGGATTTAGTTTAATCTTAGCCAACTCGACCATGCATAAAACTCTTCAGGGTTTCTCTTCAGCAAACCTTCTATAACTTTTTGTTTACATTCAGAATTTGTGCCATGCGCTCCTGTTTTTTCCTTCTAGTACTTTTCAGGGCAAATTTATCTTTCCTAACCAAACAAAAATATTTCCATTTTTTATATCTTCTTAATGAAAACACACATCTTACTCTCCTTGAATACAAACATATTTTTCTTAAGTTTTTAGTAGCTGAATCACATATTAGAAATTTTTAACCCTTAGAAACCTTAATTTTTAAGTAAAAAACTAAGTAAGCAATTATAAAATTTCTTTTACATTAGCATTTCTTGGCTTGAAAAATTTATATGGACACTTTTTATAATTTTTGGAAACATCTTACTTTATAGTACAATCTTTTAAATAAAACACAAGACATGTTTACCAATAGACCCAAAACACCTTGTAGTTTTTCTGTAATAAGCCAAAAGTAGATAAACCTATACTTAGCAAAGTCTAATATCTTATCTTATTTGGAAATGATCTAGATACTCAATGAAATTTTATCATAAAATTTAGCAAAATCCTAAATTTTTAAGTCACCAAAAAGAGTTTAGAAGCTATATACATTATAACATATGATTATTGTTTAAAGTTCACTTAATACTCACCTATTTAGTTACCTGTTCTCAATAATTATTTATTATGTTTTAAAGATTTTATTTATTTATTTTCCCCCCCAAAGCCCCAGTAGATAGTTGTATGTCATAGCTGCACACCCTTCTAGTTGCTATATGTGGGACTCGGCCTCAGGATGGCAGGAGAAGTGGTGCCTCGGTGCGCGCCCTGGATCCGAACCTGGGCCACCAGCAGCGGAGTACGTGTACTTAACTGCCAAGCCATGGGGCCGGCCCCTCAATAATTATTTAGATTGCCTACAAGACTTTATGAGACATTAGATAATATTAGCCATCATTTATTATTTTTGAGACCAGTTTTGTAGTAGAAATAACATCAGTTTATTTGACGAATAAAAGCTGCATATCTGCATTATAGCCAATGCTGAAAACTAACAAGCTTAAATAAGCTTTTATTTACCAAAGATTATTTCATATCACGTTAACTGGAAAAACATTTGGATTTAGAACTAACTTTTGTGAGTGTTTATTTCAAGTTAATTGAATAGACCTCTTGATTTTGACCATAAACTCTGGAGGTAAAATACCACGCACATATAACATACATGTAGAGACACACACATAAAGAACAGACAGATGCAACAAAGATTTTATAGCCGCTGTTTTAGAAAATTTAGCAGTTTCCATCTGCAGAAAGCTTCCTTCCAATTTCTTTTTTCTTTCAGTCTTAGGCCCCCTGCTGTCTTAGCACTTGCGAAAGTCTCCTGGGTTCAGAGGCCAGGCAGCCCACCCGGGAATGGTCAAGCAAACTCAATTTCCCACTTTCCTTTTCTTTTATTTTGCTACAAAGTCTGAACAATTTCTAGGGACTGTGTAGTGGGTCAGGAGTGTGCTGCTTGTGAGTGTTACTCCCTAAAGAAAGGTCATAATCACTTTCTTACATGCCTTGGTTTCTCCCGCCCGCAGTCTAGGTACTGCCGTGGGGGTTTGGAGTGCGGGTGACTAACCCTCCCGTGCACGTCCCCGGACAAACCTGTGATAAATTAACATGAATGATATTGGAGGTCGCCATAGGAAGGAGGGTTACAAGTCATGGGGTTTGTCTCTGACACCCCCGATGAGATTCTCAGTTGCTTGAGAATTCCCAAAAGGTCAGGAGGAGCAATGTCCCTTTTCTTTGGAGCTGAACAGATTCAGTCTCTCATTTCTCTATCAAGCAGTTTTTTTCATACTTTATAAACATAATTCTTCCCAATTTTAAGCCATATTAAAAAGTCACCCTGCTCCATTCACTCCAAAAGTTCCCCCTAGGCTCCTCTGGCCTAGGAAATTCTCTCTACATTTCACTTTCCTAGGAATTCCTCCCTAGGTTCCTCTGACCTAGGGAATGTATCAGTACCCCCTTAAGACACCTAGCCTTAAGCCTTGAAAACAGCTCAAATAAACTCTGGACCGTCGACTTAAAATAAAGAGGTCCAGGTGTCAGGAGAACTCACTCGGGTCACCTGAAGAATGCAGTGATCTGGGGAGCACTATGGGCTCCTATTGGTACCAAATGCCAGTTCAGTGTAGATTCCAGGTGGTCTCTGGTGGGTTTCTCTGAAATCTTGCCACGACTACACCAACAAATGTCTACATAAATAATCCATAACCAATGTATAAATCAAAATTGGGGTGAATTTATTATAAGCTAACTTTTGAGGACCATGGCCCTGGGCCTTCCTTCCATAAGGAAGGAAGGACACTGAAGAAGTGGGGTGTACAGAGTGATTATATACCGTCAAAGAGCAAGTATCACATAGGATTGTAATGTCCATTTTACAATAGCCACAAGATCGCCCTGCTACGTTGCCCTGCCAGAATAGCTATAGATGGAAACAGCGTGGAACAGGTCTGCTGTCTCGTTGGGCATGGCTGGTGTCAGGTCTGTTGTCTGGAGCTGGGTGGTCACAGGATGAGTGCAGCAGTAAAATCCAAGCCTAGGGAGAAGTGCTTATCCTTAAGGCAATGTCAATGAGGGGGAAGTTGCATCCTTAAGTTAAGGGCATTTACTCTTCTCTTTGAGACACGGCAAAGCAGATACACAATGCAGGCGACAGGCCCTTTTGGAAAAACAAACGCAGTCCGAATTAGATTTACCCCAAATGACTTCCTCATATGCTCCAATATATCCTATTGCTTGCCATTTATTTGTCAAGCTCAGGGTGTGTCTTTCAAACAGAAATCATCGAGAATAGCATGAAGTAGTCACTTACCAACAGATGTCACTGTGGCGACAGAATATTAAGTGGCCTTCAAATATAATCTTTTTCCCAAATACTATATTTCACTGAGTTAATCCAAAAGGGATTCTTCTCTCTTATACTGACAAATCTCCACTTTGAACTTAGCACTAGAGGTAGCCAATTTTGAATAAATACCTTTAACATCAAAGCCAGCCAATAGATCCCATTAAAGCAAATCCAAACTCGGGAAAACTTTTGTTTTCAGTCACATGCAAACTCTTTCCAACTCAAGATAAAGTCCTGGTTTCGTGCAGATGGAGAAAAGCTTCTCTTCCTCTTTTTCTATTCAGATAGTGCAGGGAAGAGCCCAAAGTGTCTCCTGGTGGAACACTAACAGTTCTTTACATTAGAAATGCATGCAATGTTTCCTAGCTTCTTTTCTATAGGCCGAGACCTGCTGACCTGCCCAGAGGAGCAAATTTCTGGGCTCCAACAGTAAATAATACTGTGTGCAGTTTACCACAACAATGAACTACAAAGATGTATCAGGAAATATTTTGAACACCCACACTTAAGCTCTCAGTTTCCCTCTGTCTAATTCCATGGCTACCTGAACTGAATTCATTCTCCCTCCCCATCCCTTTCGTGATGGTTTTTATCTCCTTGAATCAGCATGTTATAACATCTAAGAGAAATTTATCAAAATACTCTCTTCAAAATAGCTAACTGAAGTATAAGAATTGTAGAGGGTCAAGATTTTAAGATGAAAGTGATGTACAGAGTAACTGTACTGCAAAATAAAAAGAAAATGAAAGAGAAAAATAAGACAAGGAAGAAAAAAACGCTAAGGAGAAGGAATATAATAGAGTAAAAGTAAGAAAGAGAGAAAAAGAAGAAATTTGGTGTAGGAAAGAGAAAGAGTCAGGAGAAGCATGAGAAATGACAAAAAGGGGCACGAGCAGAGGGAAGACACCATGCTCAGAGTGAATGACATGTCAACTGGCTTCTGAGCATGGCTCAGGTCTAGAGTCACTGGGCTGTGCTTGAAAACTCCACTCAGTTCTAACATCCAGAGAATGACTACTGCTCATCCAAACTCTGATGACACTGATTACCATCGCTCTCCTCTCCCAGGACCTGCTGGAGCTTTGGGAACTGCTTCTCTCAGCAGCTCTGGGACTGACAGAGTCCCCATTAAATATTCATGAAGTAGGATGGTGTTTTTTTTTTTAATTACTTTTTTTTAAATTTTATTTATTTATTTGTTTCCCCCAAAGGTCCAGTAGATAGTTGTATGTCATATCTGAACATCCTTCTAGTTGCTGTATGTAGGATGCGGCCTCAGCATGGCCGGAGAAGCCAGTGCGTCGGTTCGCGCCCAGGATCTGAACCAGGGCCGCTAACAGCGGAGTGCGATCACCTAACCGCTAAGCCATGGGGCCTGCCCAGGATGGTTGTTTTGAAAGAGTAACTCAGAGAGAGATCTCTCAAGGGTACATATAATCCTGCCAACTCCTACACTCACCCATCTGAAGAATTAAGAAACTAAACTTTTTTTTTAATTACTGTGAAGAAAAGTAGGAGAAAACTTACTTTAAATGTTCCATCTTTTTTGAAGTTACCTCACAAAATTCTGAGCATAATCTAAAATTCTGGACTCCCTACAGTTCCAAATATGTTTCAGAAATGATCTCTTTATCATCACAATGTAAGCCTATGCCTTATAAAACAAAATAAACTTGGATGAGTTTTATCTTGTAGAGAGAGGGCAGCAAGAAAAAGAGTAGGATGTGCCTCTCTGCTATGAAGGAAAATAAATAAAATCACCAAAATATATAAAATATGCCTCTAAAACTGAATGAAGAGGTCTCTAAAGAGTTTTACATTTTAAGTAAAAATGCACCTATATAAAATTACACATCAGTTTGACTAAAATCTAGTCAACTTAATAGAAGAAGAATTCATTCAGTTTCATTTAAATAGCATGACTTATGATTAGCTGCATAGTAAATGGCAGATATTTTAACTCTGGCATACCATGTCCTTCCACCAATGAAGGTGGGCTTAAACCTGTCATTTTCCTAAAAAGGGGCAACCGGATGTTCTGCTTATTTCATTACTTAATAGTATGGATCTGCTCCTCATTGCCAACGAAGGATGTCTACAAACAGGCTTTAGCTTGCATATGTAATGGGAAACGCAGGCTGAGTTTACAAAAAGAAAAGTTGAAAATGGAGCATTGCCTTGAGGAGAGGTGGTCAATCTGTTCAAGAACGTTTTCTCACTTGATCAAGTGAAAAGCTGAGAGAGAATGCTGTCGGCCTCTTCCTTGGTCCCTTATAGAATTCTGCATTACCTCAATTGAACATGTCCTAAAATGTTTGAACTAAACTTGGAAATGAGTTGATGATACCGTATTTGCATTATGTCACACAGAATCTCTTTCATTAGGCACCATTCAAAACACTTTTTGGGACATTAGAGACCAGAAAAGTTTTGCTTCTCTGAGAGACTGTTGCTTTTAATCTCATAAACATGAGATGATAGAGAATTGTTCCCATTACCCTTTCTACTTTAAACCTGAGGGATACATTTCCAACTACCTTTAAAAACTGCAGGTCCTTCTGAGCCGGCCCCGTGGCTTTGTGGTTAAGTGCATGCGCTCCGCTACTTGCGGCCCGGGTTCGGATCCCGGGCGCGCACCAAAGCACCGCTTCTCCGGCCATGCTGAGGTCGCGTCCCATGTACAGCAACTAGAAGGATGTGCATCTATGACATACAATTATCTACTGGGGTGTTGGCGGAAAAAAATAAATAAAAAGAAGGAAAAAAAAAGAAAGAAAACTGCAGGTCCTTCCGAAACACTTTTCAGTGCGCTGGCTTACTTCAGCTTCATTGCATTGTTCCATTCTAAACTCCTTTCAGTTTGATCTATTTTCCTTTGTAATCCTTTTGTATACCTAGGTATTTAAAAGCTGCTCAAATCTATATTGGAGAAATGTTGGGTTACAGTAATTTCAGACAGCATGTAAACCCAATTTTTAGGGTTCATACACAAAACGTTTCTGCCATGTTTCTGCCAGCTCTCCTTCCATATATTTTCCTCCAGGACTTCCTGTGACCAAATTGCCTTTCTAAAAATCAGTCCTCTGTTCATTCTATTGGCCAGTGACATTTTCATAGAAACATAAAGGACTGGATTTTCCAAAGATGCAACAAGAATGATCAAGTCCTGATTCACACCTAGATATCCTGCTCCTGTTCTCCATGAATTTTAAAACTAAAGTTAATTATCTCTTTCATTTTATCTAAATCTATTCAGTAACTTTGGCACTGAGTCCCTAAACTGATCCACAGTCTGCTTTAGCAGTCACAAAACTCTCTTTCAAATGCTTGCATTCATGTGCTGAGTAGGTATTTTATTTATTTAGATCTTATTCAACAAAAGAGCTTCATTTATTTACTCAAATACTTAAGTATATACTATGTGCCCATTCAAATAATTTGAATGAAAGAGATATGAATAAAATGCCATGGGACTCCAGGAAAAGAGCCACCATGGGTTGACATACAACTAAGATATATAGCAATGTACTGGGGCTTTGAGGAAAAAACAACCACCATGGGGGGGGTGGACAGGTTTTGTACCATCTAAGTAAAGGAAAAGTAAGGGAAAGAAGATAAAGAGAAAACAAGATAAACGGAAATGTTTTCTTCTTCTTAATGATTCTGCTACCAACTTTGGGAGCACACTACTTGCGGATGTCCTTTCTAGCCAGTCTTATCTTTCAGCAGGCTTCTATAGACTTAAAAATTTGATTGTACCAAGCTGAGCTCCTCCCTGGAGACAATGCCAACTATGTAGGGAGCCAGGAGGGGAGCAAAAGAGTCACAGGAATCTGCAGCCCTTCTGCAATTCACTGGTGGGGAGGGGCACCAAGACTTCACCTTGGCCTCTGTCTCCAAGTTCATACAAAGGAGGGTCGGTTCCTTCCTTGATCTATGAAGATGGAGAGAAACCTCTTTCACATAAGGGATTATGGAAATATTAAAGTGAGGGGCCATAAGAAAAAGGCAGAGAAGGTAGCACTATGAATCTGAAGTAACTGGACATGTGAATTAGTAACCAG